>NW_015386536.1:377609-462268 GCF_001527695.2 Protobothrops mucrosquamatus
TAGAACAGGGGTCTTCAAACTTGGCCCTTTTATGGCTTGTGGACTTCAACTCCTAGAATTCCTCAGCCAGCGTGCCTGGCTGAGGAATTCTGGGAGTTGAAGTCCACAAGTCATAAAAGGGCCAGGTTTGAAGACCCCTGCTCTAGAACTAAACAGAAATGTAATTATCTACTAGACCACCTGTGTCTTTGGGTCATTGTTTCAAAGATATTTCCTTAGCTAAACAGAAAAACAGGGTAGGCAAAAAAAAAATCAGTGGAAGATGCCTTATCGTTATGAAAGACTTTCTCAACTATTAATTACAATGTTGATCATTTTCATCTAATATTTCTTTAATCTGATATATCATATCTGAGTATATATATTATGCTAAAGTATATGATGATTTGTTTGGTTTTTGTGAACTTAACAATTATGATATGAACAGTATGATTAATTAATAAGTCCTGGCTAATTTATATAATGTAACATATTATATATGTTGTGTAAACAGTGTTTATAGAATCCTGTGTGTTTATATTTTATAATCTATCTTATTGTAATATAAGAAATATCCAATATTGCTATAGGATGATGTTTGGAATAACTTGAAACATATTTATTTCCAAAAGATAAATACGAAATCAATGTTGTAGAAGATTTGGTTTGTTTTATTTCACCAAAAAAATTGACTTTTTTCCCCTTTGTATTTATTTTTCTCCTACATTCCCTCAGGGTTTGATAATAAAATGGAAGTGCCTAAAGGTTTTTTTTCCTTTTTTAAAAAATCAACTAGGTTTAATCCAAAATATCCAATTTTAGCAGCTATCAGAGTTCAGTATACTCTCCAAATAACTGCCTTTGAACAGCATCTTATCTTTCAGTGGTTCCAATATGAACAAAATTTATTTTTGTTCATTATGTTTAGAGTATTCAGACTACTATCTGATGGAAACAGGAATCTATACAAAACTATACTTTTTAAAAAATAAAACTTTTTTATCATAGACAAATGGCATCATTAAAGTAGCAACTAAATTTGAAATGGAGACATTTACTTTCCCTGCAGCAAAGAAAATGTACTTAACAAGCTGATCCTATGAATATTTACTTCGTATAAGTCCCATTGATTTCATGGAAACCTATTTCAGTAGGATTCACTGCTTAGTAAGTACAGTTAAAATTACAGTCTAGATATAGAACATAATGTAAATAAAGAGAAAAAAGTTATCTCAGCTCATGCTAAATATATAGTCCAGCAAAATGAAGCAAACCAATAAACCAAGAACACCTTAGCTTTAAAAATCTTTTTAAATAAGAAATGGGAGAATTATATCAAGAAAAATAATAGAGATAAAAGAAAAAAATGGAAGAGGAAGAGGAGGAAAGGCTATATTGCATACAATTGACAGCTATATAAAAGTTTTATGCAAATAAAAAGAGGAGGAGGAGGAGGAGGAGGAGGAGGAGAAGGAGAAGGAGAAGGAGAAGGAGAAGGAGGTGGAGAATACAATAAAGAGTAGTTTATCATTAGTTGAGGAAATATTAAAAAAAAGATGATAATGATGATTGGAGGCAGTCTTAAAGTTCCAAAATTAGCTTTTGGTCTTGCTTGGTTTCAATTCTGATTTCTTGTCTCTTCATAGTAGAGTGGTCCTACCATTAGATAGCTAATTTTCTGCATTCAGACAAAACATAGAAGCAATTTAAAATGTTGTTGATATCTTAGAGGGCCTTTATGAAAAGAAGAGAAAAATCATGGACTCCATCCTGTCTAATGGATGAACTGCAGCCTTCCGATACTCAAAGGAATAAGTTGTAGCCCCCAATTTGGCAAAAATTATCCCAATCCCTTATTTGCTTAGTAGAGAAATTGTAGCTTTGCTTACCTTAATTTAACCTTAGCTTGAGGTTAGTAAGACCCTGGTGACATACCTCATAAAGCCAGATATGCTGAAGAAAGCAATTTTAGTTAGCTAATAACTAATCATCTGGACGGGATAGGAGATTCAGTCATTAGGCTACATATAACTATACCTTAGTTATTTCACCCAAATGTTAATTTTGCTGCAAGTAAGTATCTAAAGCAAATGACAGCAAAATTATCATCAGGTGACCCAAAATAGCTTCAGAAGTCATTAGTTGAAGGCAACATCATTAGCCAGCTTTCATAACTGCATGCCATATGCTTGAAGCCCAAGCAGTTTGTATGTGGCTTAAGTGCAGTACATTAAAGCGAGATTAAAAATCAGCCAACAAAGAGAAAATAGCAAAAAGCAGGGCACAATGTATTAAAACCTTCAATTGTTGACATTTCATGCTCCTTCATTTCAGATTCATGTATCTTTTCGACTGAGTGAGCATGTAGTAAATCTCAGATTATCTCTTATTTGTTAGAACTTTGCTATTTGCAATTGTACATATTAATTATGGCTGGGTAAAGTTCCAGATTTGAAAGGAAAAATGTAACTGGGAGCATACCTGAGCATGTATTAAGCATGTCTTTTTGGGAACATTTTAAAGTAGTCATACCTTTTCCTTGATTGAGTTGCTACCTTCTATATCTGCTGTGCTATCTTAAGGACAAATATGTTGGGTTGAAAGTGTTCTGGAGAGATGTTATGAAAACTATGAATCATAATTTTCCCATTCGAATCTGGATCTCAGCACAACTCTAATCTTTACAGTTAATTGCTATATTATTATCTATATTTTCCATAGCATGTGTGTGTATATATAAATATACTCATATATTTAAGAGTTTAATTGTAATAACAGAATCGAATAACAGAATAAACGCATTGAAAGGGACTTTGGAAGTCTTCTAGTCCAATCCCCTGCTCCAGCATACTATACAATTATTAGTATTGTATTAGATTTTACTATTATAATGTAATAGTAGTAGTAAAATCTAATACAAACTAAACTTAAATAAAGTGAAAATAGAGAAGTAAAAAATACAAGAAAAAAGAAGAAGAAAGTAAGAATATAATAAGGAAAACATATAAAGAAGTGACTTCCAACTTTAATCACAACAAATATAAACAAATAAACTCTTTACTCTCTTTAAAATTACAAACATTTATCTCTTCATCCCTTATCCCATTTGTTGTTTATCCATAAACAAATTAATAAAACCTCGTTTTTTGGGTACTGTTCAGCAGAAAGTCCATAAAGTGTTGTCAAACGTATAACAAGATATCTTGTTTAAACCTTGATCAAGTAAACCAACTTCATATTCCTTCTTTGTTCTTCTAACAATATTCATCTTTAATTCATTCAGCAATTGTTGTAGGATTTAGTTTTTCTTCATTTCTTCTTTGTTCCATCACAAAGAGTTCTTCATTATTTCAACAAGCCTTTTTTTTTGTAAATCCTATAGGAAAAAGTATCCAAGTCACTCTCTTGGTTTGTCATTTGTATTTTCCTGTTAAATTTTAAAACCTCAGGCAGTTTCTTTTGTAGTTGTGAAACATCCTTTTCCAAATTGTTCTTTTGGCTATTTCTCATGGGAAATTCCAATGAAGATGGAACCACATCCAACTCTAAGATTCAGTTTTGCAGAAACTTTTTAAATCTCAGATGATGATAAATGATAAAACCAAGCTTTTCAGAAGCCCCTTGTCACTTTGCTATAGTTCTGTTCTGGAGATATCCTTCCAATTTTTCCAGCAAATTAGGAAAGTAGACTTTTTCCCCTTTCATAAATCTCCATAATCATAACACTCACCCACATAGGTTTTTGCATCATTATTTGTGTTTAGTCTCAAATTAAAGTAAAAATGTGTTTCCCATACATTTTGTAATTTCTTCTATAAAATGGGTGGTAGGATTAGAGTTAAGCAGAGCTCAAGCTAGCACCCACTGATGTGTGTGCATAGTTCTAGGTTAGAGTCATGTTTATTTTTCAGTCTGTAAGTTGAGACGTTTAGGCTGTAATTTGTGTTTAAAATCCCTTGAAAAGTGGAATTGCATTTTATACCACGCAGTCAGAATAATAGCTAAAATAACAAGGCACTGCTTAGGCAAGGCCATCTCCATAGAAATAATAAGTACCAGCCCGAGTCAGACAGGCAGCTGATCAGTGGGGAATGCAAAAGTGTGGATCAAAAAATTTCCCTCAGCGCTTCTATTTCAATTACAGATCATTGAAGTCAATACAAAATCATGACCCCCCACACACACCCCAAGTCCAGTAATCTTGGAATTTCTTTATTTTTCTTGCCCTTAGTATGGTGTGGAAAAACCTGAACAATTTTCTTCCTTAGAAACAGAACTAGAGGGGGAAAGTTAATCAAAGCAGAGAGGCCAAAGCCAGTAATACTGATGTCTGCAAGAGCGGAACAAATGGAAGAGACAAACTAGAGAAAAGTGAGATGGATGTATTTTAGAGCACATAATGTTGGAGACTGTATGGCGTGCATTACACAGTTATGATAATTGATACAATTGCTAAAAAGAAAAGGCATTTTACTGGAGAAGAAGCAGCAGACAAAAAAAAATCTACGGGTGCTTTCTTGAGAATTGAATGCTCAAGGAAAAAAAGTGTTTGTACATTATCTTGTAACTCATATTCTTTTGGAAGCGGCAGCCTTTCTTCAGGCTTTTATAGTTCAAAATATCTAAATATTCATAAGCCAAAATGGAGAAAAACACTCTCAGCTCAGAGCAGCTCTTAGTTAAAAAGCATGACAAACTGAAATGGCATAGTAATATCTAATGAATGTATTTCTTTCCCTTTAGAATGATCCTAGGCTGCACTAGAGAAAAGCAAATTAAATGCAAAATTAATTGCTAGGAAGATTACATGTTTTAAATAAACTTTGTTTTCCTTGTTTTACTTGGAACAACTTAATGGTTTGCAGCCAGTCAAACATAGCTGGATTTTTTTCCCCCATTTGGATAATGTAACATCTTGAACATGCTAACTTGTATAGTGAATCCATAATTCTTATTCAAGATGGACCAAGTAGTCTATTTCAAATCCATGCCATTTTTATGTATGCTCATCCAATCATTTGTTTACCCTAAGATTCAGCCAAGATTAGTTCACTCCACTTTTGTATTGATTTCTGCAGTACATGTACAATATAAAAAATCCACAACTTTCATACTTATACACATGCACACAAAAATGAAGATGAGACGGAGATGGAAAGGGTAATGAAGACAACAAAACTAAGCCAAAATGTATCTCTTAGCAAATGTTACTTTTTAAAGCCATGTAAAGAAATGTTACTTTTTAAAACCATACCAGGAAGCAGGAAAACTGATACCTGGCTTTCAATCCACACATTAGTCCATGAGTTATAGATCACAACAATTTGGACAGGAACTTAACCGTGATGTAAAGAAAGTTGACTTTGTAACTGATGGCTGTAATAGCCAAACATAACTGTTTGCCTGTCTGTCTGAGTGGCCATTCAGGACTTTGATTATTTGCCTTGCCTACACTACTGTTATAACACTTTCCAGCTGGATGCTCTTCCTGATCCTGAATTATATGGGGTTTTATTTGTCCATGCAGAATGATGAAAAAAAACAGTTGATCTCAATACATGGTATGGAATTGAGTAAGGCTGTCAGATAGTAGTGTTGAAGGCCCAGAACCAATAAACCTATTCTCCTGTACACTGTATATGAAATAATAAACCTTTTTCTAGAAAGAAAGCTAAAGAAAACCAACACATATGTGAAAGGTGTCATAAAACCTTTATATAGCTACAAAATAACTAGGATAAATGCTAGATCTGCTCTTTACAATCAGATCAAGACGTGAATATTTCCATCTTGAGATTATATATGATTTCTAACTGTCCTTTGCTGTGATCGGTTTACAGAAGGATGAAGATGAGATCATGGAATAAAGCCTCAGATTTTTTTTAGAATGGCCCACTCTTGGCATCTAATGAACCCAGAAGATTTCCAGAAGTATTCAGCATTCTCTTGACAATTTTGGAACCAGTTTCTTCTGGAGGTGGCTCAAGTGCTAAATGAAATTTTTCTAGCAGGGCCTTTTTCCAATCGCTTATCCGAAATTGTTTCTTGGTTTACTAAGGAGCTAAGGGAAATGAAGCTTCAGAAAAGAGCCATAATTTGATGATGACAGAAGATTAGAAGTGGAGATCAGTGGTAAGCACTCATGTTCAAAAATGCACAATTATAAGAGCAGTGAAGGGTCAAATAATTGATCTTTGTTAGTAAAACACTGGCAATCCAATAATATCTGGGTTTTTAAAATTATATTTACTATTTTTTTCATATAAGAACAAAGAAAAAAAAGTGAAAAAAAGATAAAGAAAAAAAAGTTAAGAACCATATAGATGACTTCCAACATTTTTTCAACAGATAAATACTTTGTTATTAGTCCTCCTCTCTCTTAAGTATTTTGCAAGCCCCTTCATCTTTTCATTTAGTCCTCATCTTTATTAGTATTCAGATTCACAAATCCTTAATTCCATTTAAGTCCATATAAGACTTCTAGTCTTTTAAAAAAAACACATTTTGTTGCTTATCCTCTGACCAAACAGCCCAGTTTCACTATTTCTGCAAATTTTAACATGTTTACAATCCATTCTTTCAATAAGAAAATTTCATTATTCTTCTGATTTTTATTAGTTACTTTGAACATAGTTAGGTTTCCACCCCCAAAGAGAATGAGGATGGGCCTTTGTGTTCATGGGCCTTTGGACCTTTGTGGACTCTTTGCTCCTATTTAAGTCTCAATTATTACTTAGTTGAATTGCTATAATGTCTTCTATAGTAAAACTACTTTTTGTAGCTTTTAATGTGGTAGCCAGAATAGTGGTGGGACAACTTCACCTCACACCAATTTTAAGATCCCTGCTTTAATTGCTGGAATTGGGTATGTCTAGTTTAATGAAGAGAAGGATGAGGGGGTGACATGATAGCAGTGTTCCAATATCTCAGGGATTGCCACAAAGAAGAGGGAGTAAAGCCATTCTCTAAAGCAGGAGAAGAAGCAATGGATGGGAACATATCAAGGAGAGAAGCAACCTACAATTAAGGAGAAATTTCCTAATAGTTAGAACAATTAATCAGTGGAACAACCTGCCTCCAGAAGTTGTGAATGCTTCAACACTGGAAATTTTTAAGAAGAGTCTGAACAAACATTGGTCTGAAATGGTATAGGGTTTCTTGCCGGAGCAGGGGATTGGACTAGAATACCTCCCAGGTCCCTTCCAACTCTGTTATTCTGTTATTCTGTTAATTATTATTAATATTGTGAGTTGAGTTCAAAAGGGCCAGTACCCTATAAGACACAGCACCAGACTATATCCCTGCATTTAATGACTGAGCTGTGCTTTGAATATGAATCTTCTGAACTTTAATCAAATATTTTTATCTCTTATGCCTCTTTGTATGATTTTTATTTTGATATGTAACAAGTATTTTCTCTCATCTTTAATTGCTCTCTAATTGAAAGGTCATTCTCTATATTCATTTTGTGGTACTAGAGATTTGAGTATTTTTATTTGTGCTTTCGTATTATTGATATATTGGAAGCAGATATCACCTTGATATTAACTAAAGTATGAGGGAGATGACACAAAAATATATTGAGCAATAATAAATTACTGAGAATGATAATGATTTTTTTATAACTGAAAACATAATTGACTAACCTTTAATAATTTGAGTAGAAATAAATCCGGTCAGATGTGTTGCTTTTCTTTAATTCAGAGATAAGAGGCAAAACCAATCATTATTGGGCAATAGTATATTTCTTCCTTTTTTTCCTCCTCCGCAGTCTTATGCCCCTCAAATTCTGCTCTATGGGTTTCCAAATCTCTAGAGACTTGATAGAAAACTTGATGGAAACTGCTTTATTGCTAAATTACTTTTACAAGATTCTACCCAAGAGCTGAGATTTCCTCTGCTTATGGGAGTCCAGTTCTCTAATTTCTTGCCTTGATAGAAGAATAATAAAACTGAATCCAAACGTATCATGAAAAATAAGTTGGAATTCTAAGATACCCTAGCCCCAAAGTATCTTTGCAAACTCTTATGTAATATGGTAAAGAAACTGTATCTGGATAGCCTAAGACACTGCACACAAATCTGCTGACTCGTTGCTTCTAGAAACACTTTTTCTACTTTTATAAAATATTATTTTTGTCTGTTTATAGAATCAAAGATTAGAAAGAATTATTTAGATGAAGTTTAACCTCCTGCTACGTAAGAAATACAAATTGAAACATCCCCACAAATGGCTATCCAGTTTTTTACAGCATTATTAGTGTATATAAACTTTTATAAATTAGAATTTCAGTAATAGTTCGATAATATTTAATACATACATAATCTTTAATACATAATATTTAATACTTACAATGAACAATCCACCAGTATTGTATTGTTCATTGTATTATGCTACACAAAGTTGTATTCTGGAAAATAAAGCTAAGAATTACCTCACCACAGAGATGTTTTTTGGGAAAGAAACATTTAACAATGTGCCCCTCTTTTCACCTAGACTATTCGTTTAACAAAGGGAAATAATAGATCAAGCCAGATCTAATTTCTGTATCTCTCTTAACTTGTTGTATATAACAAGGAAACATTTTCACAGTGATGAGTTTTTATTTCTTTTTGTTCTGCCTAATAAAAAAAATTCTACGAACTTTTTAAAGATATAAATGTAAGACCATCATACTAATTGGAATCTACAGTATTAAAAGCTTACAGTGCATCCACAATTCTAAATCAATGCTATCAAGAAAACTATTCTTTTTGATTAGCCTCTGAAAAGTGTAGCTGGATATTAATTGGGAACTAGAGCTGCTATTTGGTACAATCAATCCATTATGCCATTTTGATACACTTAAAAAAAGTAATTCACTTCTCTGAAATGATTGTCTCTTCACTGAAGATATTCTGTATTCAAAAAGACACAGAATCTTAAATTGGCTTCAAGAGAATAAAATGAGCAGGTAGGGATATGGAGGAGCTGTTCCTGATCACAAATCTGGGTTCACCAAGCTATGGTTATTAACCATGCTGTGTTGAAGAACCTTAAGATTAACACTAAACTATAATTCATAATTTCACTTTTATTTATTTATATATTTTGTGCTTTCAAGTTTGTATTGACTCATATTGACTGCCTGAACAAGTCCCTGAAGTTTTCTTTGTAAGATTTCAGAAGTGGTTTACCATTGTTTTCTTCATAGGGCTAAGAAAGTGACTGGCCCACAGTCAACCAGATGGCTTTGTGCTAAGGTGGGACTAGTACTCAGAGTCTCCCAATTTCTAACCTAGTGCCTTAACCACTATACCAAACAGGTTCTCTCATACAAGCCAAAATCAAACAATATTAGAGCAGAGCACAATGTATGCCACATAAGTGGCATGTGTGTGTGTAAAACCATAAAAAAATATTCGATAGTTGCTAATTTGAAAACTTCATATTTTATGATAGCCTTGGTAACTAGTATCAAGTACCAGTGCCTTAAAATTGCTCAGATTGAAATAATATCTTAAGAGATCTGTGCCTTAACGAGTTTCTCATTAACGTAATATCAGTACATTAGTAATTGGCTTTGAACATTAATATTCTGACCCTGCCCGGCCTGGTACCCACTATAAAGATAGGAATTCAAGTCCTATAAGCTCTAATAGCACCACTCATGCTATGTTCTTGAAGCTTGTAGAAGTTGAATCTGACAGATCTGGAAAGTATCAAGATCAATGAATACATTCACAGACCAGATTAAAAGGGCAATTGTTGATTTGCAAGGAAACAGATCCTTACCTATACATTTAAATTTACTATTTAAATGTTTTCCCAAAGGCAGATTGGGAAACAGAATATAGAACATAGAATAATAGGGTTGAAAGTGACCTTGGAGGTCTTCTAATTCAACCCCTGCTCAGGGAGAAGACCCTATACCATTCTGGACAAATAGCTGTCTAATCTCTTCTTGAAATCTCTAGTAATGAAATACCTATAACTTCCAGAGGTAAGCTGTTCCACTGATTAATTGTTCTCCTTAGTTCTAGGTTGGATCTCTTTTTAATGTCTATGGAGATTCTCACTTATCTAGGTCATGGTTGTCCCAAAGGTGCTTTTTTCAAGAGGCAACTGAACTTTCTTGTTTTCTTTGAAGACATTTCACTTCTCAACCAAGAAGCGTCTTCAGCTCTGTCTGGATGGTGAGGAATCGAAGGATTTATATCCCTTGCAGACAGCTGGTCCTTTGCATTATTTTAGAGAGTCGTTGAGGCCACTTGGAGGTTTATCTGTGTCCTCAAGGTCATCTGAGTAATGCAAATGGGTGTGGAGCCATCTTAGAACTGCTGAAAGGACTGTGTTGTAGACTGGAGATAGATGATGTCGTAGCCCCCCTCTCTGTTGAGAGATGGCTGTTCAGTTTTGACATAGATGGCCTCTTTGATCCCTCTTTCAAATTAGTGGCCCTCTGTCCAAAATGTGGACTTTGCTGTCTTCAAAAGAGTGACCTTTGTGTTTTAAATGCAGATGGACTTGTCTTAATGGGTTTGTTCTCCTATGTTGTGCCATGCATTTATGAAGTGGTTGTATTGTTTTCCCAATGGATAGATCTGCACATGGCTCACTGCATTGTACTGCACTCAGTTTGTGTCTGGGTGTTTTATCCTTGGGGTGGACAAGCTTCTGCCTTAGTGCACTCTAGGGTTTAAAGTGTGTATGTATGTTATGCTGGCTGAAGATCTTCCTGAACTTTTCAGATATTCCTGCTATGTATGGAATAACAACATTACTTTGTTTATTGTTGTCTTCTGTTATGGAGGAGCTCCCGCTGTGTCTTTTTGGGGATTTGATGAGGCCCAGTTGGGATAGCCACATGAACAGATAAACAAGGACCTGTAAAAAAAAGGCTTTACAGTATGACACATTCTATAGAAATAATTTGACTTTCATTGCAAGTGGTTTATAAATAGGGCACATAATCAGGCTACCATAAATGGACTACAACATCTGTAAAACCATAAAAGGGCAGCAAAGAGCCAGTGAATATTCTGCCTATTTGCTGCCATCTTTTAATCATACCATCAGGTGCTGGTTTTTTTCTTATCTGCTCAGATAGACAGTTACAAGTGTTCTTACTGTAAGTAAAAACAAAATAAGGTATCTGGAGCATATGAATTGTAGTGATTATTTGAAAATGGAGACCTGTGATCCTTTTTAGAGCCATCCTTTTGTTTTTCTACTAAGCCAGTGGTGGCGAACCTATGGCACGGGTGCCAGAGGCGGCACTCGGAGCCCTCTCTATGGGCACGGGTGTCGTTGCCCCAGTCTTGTCCCCCCCGTGACCCCCTCCTCTTCAGCAGCCCCCCGAAGGAGAGTCACCCTAAGCGTGACCCATGCGGAGCAGTGCAGCCAAGGACATGGCAGCCAGGCAGCGTAGACAAGACTCTGCCCTCACACCCCATCGTGCACAGTCGATGCTGCAGGCTGCGGGCAGAGGGCGTCACTGCCATAGCGCTGCTGGGCTGCCTGGGTGATCTGCGGCGGGCCCTGGAGGCAGTGAGTGGCCCTGCGGGCAGGCGGGGTGGGGCAGGGGGTGAGGCAGGGGGTGGAGCAGGGGCGGGGTGAGTTTTGGGGCACTCGGTTTCTAAAAGGTTCGCCATCACTGTCCTAAGCACTAAGCTCAATTTTACTAAATTAACATTTATTTAAGTAACTCAGAATGCTATAATTAGTATTTCAATGTTGCAGAAGTAGAAAGATAGACTGATGTTGCTCCTATCCTTTAAATGCCTAAAGTGAAGCCGTTGTTGCTTAGCCACATCTGCTTCTCTAGATAAACAGATGGAATTTTTAAAAACCCCAGTAGTACTCAAACAGCATCAGCCTCATTGTCCTTGCCAATATCCATCGCTCAATCAAAGAACTTTAATAGGATGCTCTGGAGATGTGTTGCTGATATCTTTATC
The DNA here is from genome assembly GCF_001527695.2 of Protobothrops mucrosquamatus. Taxonomy (NCBI): domain Eukaryota; kingdom Metazoa; phylum Chordata; class Lepidosauria; order Squamata; family Viperidae; genus Protobothrops; species Protobothrops mucrosquamatus. The sequence goes on from NW_015386536.1 coordinate 389,529, forward strand.
AGCTGGGGCCAACTACATGGCTACTATCTGTACATCCATTGGTATGAGTGGTTATGACATTTTTTCATAATACGTGGAAGCCACATAATTTATATGTGATTATCAGTCTTCAATGAAGAACTCCAGACTACTTTCGGAGAAATGTCAAAATATGAAATTCACTGTTTGGTCTCTTTCTTGCTTTCATTTTGATATGAGCCTTGATTCATTCAGTTAAATGGAATTGCAGAAGTGGGAGCCTGTATGCTTACATATGCATGTAAATGTGCAATTTACTCTTTTGCTATTTAATGACAACACAAACACTGATACACCGATTACATTATCACTAGTCTACTGGGAATAATGAACAATAGTGTTTCAAAGGCAGATAGAGCTGTAGTTCTGACATTGTAATCCAACAGCTTTCTGCTCACACAGTCCATGCCATTTAAGAGATTCCTAATGCTACCACCTTTTAGAATAGTGTTATGCTCCCTGGTGCTTGTTGGGAGTGAGAAAAGAGAAGAAGTCTGCATTTCTCCCAACGTAGACCATTATAATGGTCTATAATTATAATTATAATGGAAGTTACAGTCTATGAATGACCTCCCCCACCCCCAAATTCATTCTTGCCTGAACATAGAATTTATCCCCACCCACATTTTACTCTCCAATCCCCCCAAAATGTTAAATGTGATTCTTGACCACAAAAAGGTTGCTCACTTCTATTATACTGTAGTCCAATGTGTCTGTAGTCCAATACAGCTTTAAAAAAAACTGGTTTCAGAATTTTCAGTCTGGATATGTTGAGAAATTTGGCTTATAAGAATGTTTAGATAAATCAACTGTTTTATACTTGCTGTATGCATCTGGAACTTATCTACAGCATCTACACTTAGTTACAGAATGTTGTGGTGCAATTTAAGGACTTAAAATAGAAGTTTTGTCCAGATGGGTATTTTAGGTGACAGTATAAACAAACATGTTAGAATCTACTCCTTTTTTAGGATGTGAAAGTTACTTGCTGCTCCAAGTAACTGTTGTGTGCAACAGTCAGGCATGAATACATTATCAAACCAGGATGTGGAGGATTCAATATAGACAGTATAGAACCAACACAGGGATGGGTTTTATGCAGGAGTAAAGATAGATATTTTTAATTTTCAATATGGAAACATTATTGCTCTTAATACAGCTTAAATCTAGATAATTTTAGACGAGTGGAAAACATAAAATATATGAGTGTATTTACAAAAAAAAATGATTTGATAGTCTTAGACCTGACTAATGACTCCTAGTGTGTCCGTGACTAAGATGGATAGAAAAAATTCTTCCATCATTAATCTGCTGGTCTTTACTACTAAAAGGAACAACCACTGTGATTTTCACTTAGATAGCCAAGAAGTTTCGATATTGATAGGAACTTTACAGTGCATGTTGATTTTCCATGTAAATCATGCTTTATTGTATTTCAGGCTGCATAAAATGAGCTAGGGACTTTACTTACTCTTATCTCTTATAATAGCAAAGCTTCACTCTTCACCCTGTTTTTCTAATATAAATTTAAATGACTTGTATGCTTGTTTGGTTGTTGGGGGTTTTTTGGTGGTTGGTTTTTTTTTTGTTTTTTGTTTGTCCCCTAGAGGCATTTTTTAAATTGATACTTGATTTATTTCTGCTTTCTATGGCTCAAGCAAACTGCTCCAGAGAAAGAGAAACCTAATTAGATATTCACTTTGACTTTCTGGCCCCATAAGAAAGAACATTAGCTTCATACTTATCCATCTGGTTATCAATTTGGGTTGGGGAATTTCTGCTTATCATTTTTTAGAGATATACAGTATATAGGCATACTTCCAGTTATACCATTAAAGTCCCTGACATTCTACAATATGCTAATTATTGATCTTAAATACTAAGACATGCTACAGTTGATTTTGGGGGAAAAGGTATCCCAATATGAAAAGACTGGACTTTTCTGCAAAAATTATATTCCCTATTGTTTTTGATGGAAGGGAAGGGAAGGGAAGGGAAGGGAAAGAAGGAAAGGAAAGGAAAGGAAAGGAAAGGAAAGGAAAGGAAAGGAAAGGAAAGGAAAGGAAAGGAAAGGAATCACCATTATGCTTCAAAATAGTGTACCACTCAAGTAAGATTGGGCTGACCAATTGTGTTGCCTAGCAACTACATACTGTCAGTGAGAATTCATCATCACTGGGATCTGAATGGCTTGGGAAGTGCTAGTTAGAAGTTATCATTTGCATGAGAAAGCTACCAACGTCTGTTCTAATTAGAAATAACACATCTTTACTCACACTGGCCAGCAAATTCTCCAGTGCCAACCATCTGCCTGGTCATGCCTTTGCTGATTCAAAATGTTGCCTGTGGTAACTAGGCACCATTTGAATAAAATGTTATTTCTTTTTCTACACTCTTTGTGTATAGTTATGGCGATCTAATCAAGATGGATCAGAAGTTTTTGAAATCGATTCAACACACACCTCTCAAACAACCCCCCCCCTAAGAATTGGCACTCAAATAGTCTTCAACCAAATTTAATGCATGAGGTAGAGTAAGCAACAGATATCCAGGAAATTATGAGAAAATAAAAAAGTAACTTTTCTAGTGAAGTTTATTGTTAAATGGATTGTTTTATGAAACATGTCCTTGCATTTCCTTCCATCACTCTGCATGTTTGTCTTTTGGAGAGATATGATTGCATTTTCTCTTTAAGTCTATTAAACTGTACCACAACATAGTGTATTCTAATGCCTAGTTCATGGTAAATGACTGTAGGATTATTGGAGGCAGATAGAGGGAAAGAGAGAGACTATATTTTCATTTTTTTTCTTTTTTTTAGCAGGATTATGAAAAACTAATGTGAAAATGTCTTAGGCACAAATATATAACCATTTAGTCAAGGACCAGTAAGTGCCCTGGTCTGATCCTCTTTTAGAAACACTTAGCAAAGTATAAATCAGCAACTGATTTCTCAGTTTTATGAGTGCAACTTAGCATCCTCATTGAAACTGACTGCTATAATCTAAACATCCAATAGTTAGTGGAAGCATATGATATAGTGTGAAAATGGTATCTAGTCTCAGAAAGAAAGGGGGGTCAATAAATATCTTCCTTTTTTATTTCCATTTCTTACTTCCCCAGGAAAAGGTCAACGACATTGTCAAGGAATTGTCTATGTTTCCTTGTGTTGGCATAAGCCATTTGTTAAAATCCCAAGCAGACTTAATTGTTTTATGCCACAGCCTTGTTTCTCTGACTGAAAAGAACAGCTGTTATCATTAATGCCTTTGTTGTGCTGCTTTGGCACCATTACTGTATGCCAGTTGTGTCTCATATGCACAAGAAGAAAGCCTAACATGTTTACTATTAATCTAAATATTCTGCATTGAATAATATTTTCCTGTCTTAGTGAAGAGTACAGTTGGTGCACCATTGAGGTAACCACCTATCTTCCAGTTGTCCATCACTCAACTGCATTACTCAAATGATTTCACAGAATGATAGGCAGACGATATCTAGCATCCTACAATATGTAAGATGACTTCAAAAATGGCAAGAAGAAAAACAATAAGTTCAGCTGATCATATCTGAAACCAACTGCTGTTTGGGAATTATGTGATATGGTTAACTATAAATTCTTCCTTATAATGAGTGCCAAGAATTATAATTTTAGTGTCTGATGCTGATATTTTTATTGTTGTAATGACTAGTTACTAATCACTGATTTATGGTCTTCAGGATTCTCTGCATTAAAAGCTTTATATGAAGGATGGGCAGATGCCTATTTTCTCTTCCCAATAATGTCATAACTTTTAGCCAATCCCGCACTATCAAGTTACCATAACATTGGACAGAGGACAACTTCTGAAATATCAGAACAGGCAGGAATACCAAAATTGACATTATTCCATACATCTTCATTCATGAAAGGAGTGAATTTGCTGAAGATGTGCTGCATTCATTCATCGGTTCCAGGGTTTGTTTCAAATTCCAGGCTGTGGTTATCTCCATAGGATCACTGAACATTTCTGTTCCTGGGATGATTTTAATGGAGCAGTCATACCTCAGTTTCCAAAAATTCTGAGTGGTGAATATCAAGAATTACATTTCTGACACAGCAGTTGGCCTTAAAGCCCTTGACCTGCACTACTACTGAGATTAAAGGTAGTTTAATTAAACACAGTGCTGCTATTGCCCTATTACTTTGAACCATCTCAAAGACATTCTAAAGTAAAGCTATAAGTCTCCTTGCCCTTCAGCCAATAAAATGAGATATCAATGTCTTGTGTCTTTTTTAATATATTTTATTAATTTTTTTTACAACAACAATCCTTAGTGCTTAGTGAACAGTGTGTTGTCTGAGTTCATATATTTAAAAACAATCAATAGTAATTAATTTCTATAATTGATCAATATGTTGGTTAATAATATATTTCCTTGATCCTCTCTTCTTCTGGTAATATTCTCCTTTTGTCTACATTAAACAAATATAATTCTTAATACTTTCAATACATATAAAGTTGAGTATAAACAGTTTTCTAGTATATGTACATATAACAATAACCTCAACATATAACATCTTTTCTAATCAGCTTATGTTTCAATTGTATTTATAGAAGTCATCTTATTAAGTCGTTATATGTTCTGTTTTCAAGATTCTTATTTAAGCTTAATTTCCCCTCAATATTCAAACCACTCTTATCAGTCATAATTTTCTCAAAGTTCATTACCTTTGAATATCCAAACTTTTCATTCAAATACACCATCCCAATATTTTTACATTTCATATATTATAAAATAATAATAATAATAATAATAATAATAATAATAATAATAATAATAATAATAATAATAGTAAAGTTGGAAGGGACCTTGGAGGTCATCTAGTACAACCCCCTGCTCTGGCAGGAAACCCTATACCATTTCGGACAAATGGCTGTCCAGTCTCTTCTTAAAAACCTTCAGTGTTGGAGCATTCACCGCTTCTGGAGGCAGATTGTTCCACTGGTTAATTGTTCTAACTGTCAGGAACTTTCTCCTTAGTTCTAGGTTGCTTCTCTCCTTGCTTAGTTTCCACCCGTTGCTTCTTGTCCTGCCTTCAGGTGCCTTGGAAAATAGCTTGACACCCTCTTCTTTGTGGCAGCCCCTGAGATATTGGAACACTGCTATCATGTCCCCCCTCATCCTTCTCTTCATATTACTTATACCTCTTCACACTTTATACTATTTATATATCTTATCCCTCTTACTATAGGGCCCCTTTATGTCCAAGCTTTGTCTGTTCTTTATATTCCATATTCAAACAAGTGTTTAGTCATATAGTATTCCATTTGGTAAGTTGAATCACATCTCTTAACTCTAACTCTAATCTTCTTCTTTTGCTAGGTCACTTTCCAAATCAGTAGGTTTAGCTTGCCAGGTTGTATTTTTGTAGATGTTGTTGGGGATAAAAAAGACAAGTTGAGTAGAATATTCATTTTTTGTCTCCCATACTTTGATGGTTCTCCTGGCAGCTCTTTAATCCATTTTATTAAATCTTCTTCTTTGTCCACCAGTTTTGAGGTCATGGAAGATAAAACATCTTTTTTATTTCCTTTGTTGTAGCAAAATTTTGCAGATTTTCTTTTGTTTGTATTAAGTTGTAGTTCTCTTCATTTGTAGCTTCCCTATTTGAGTCACTTTCCTCTGGTTTGTATTCTATTGTCTGATTTGTTTGTTCATTCTTTGTCATAATTTTTTGAGCGTTATTTAATTGTAAGTTTAAGTTAGAGATATGTTCATTTAGGTTATCAAAGTTGTTTTTAATCTCATCATGATTTAAGACAATTTAATTGCATATATTTTCTCCTGGAATGTGTTTGCTTTGTTTTGAGTCATTTTTCCTGCAGATGTTCCATGCTGGGGTCTTCAGGAGGAGGTGTTAGGTGTGGTATTCTATCACTTTTAGATAAATATACAACATCCATTTTATCTCCCCCCTCTACGTAGCTTTTCACCGGTACCATAGTCTCTTTAATTAGCTTTATCAAACAAGCCCATCTTAAAATCCAAACAACCAAGTCTTATGTAGTTCTTATCTTTATATATGGTTTTTATAATCCAATATGTTTCCAATTCATCAAGGCACCACTGAAAACAGTATTTTGTAACAATTCTTCTTTTCAGGAGTCTTATAATAATCAACCAGCCAAGATTTCAATCCAAAGTGTTTAACCACCTGAAAGCTTTCCAGAATTCTCCTTTAGAAGATTAGCCAAAGGCCAAGGTTTTTCTTTCTCTGAAAACAGTTCTTAAACTTAAAAATGCAGCTCAGTGTATTTATAATCCCAGAAAGTCAGCAGTTTCTAAACATATATAGTTTAACTCTGTATGTATTATATACTCTGAAATTATATATATAATTCCATCAATACTTTTTCAGATATGAAAAGTTTTCTTAGTTTTCAAATTTATCCAGACTGTAGTATTTTTAATCTCATTTCAATATATTTTTGTTCCCCATAAGAGTTTAATTTGCTGCTTCCGCCTATGGGAGGGTGGGGATGTAGTCCCCTCCCTTCTCACTTTGGGATGATTTTTGCTTCTTGGGGATCTTTTCCAGGAAATCAGATATAAAATAGGAGAGAGAAGATTGAATTCCTCACCCAGTTTCAAGAACGTTGTTCACCGTTGTTCTGCTTAGTGCCTTTGGACTTCGGCTGCTAGTAGCTTGGGCTGGTCAGTGAGGTGTGGCTAGCCTTTCTCCTGTCAGGTTGGAGGGCTTCCCCGGATCAAGCAGAATGACCGCCATCATTCTGCGATCATCGGAGCACTCCTCTTCCTTCGTCACCTCTCTAGGGCGACTTTAGACCCATTTAGGGTCCCCTGACAGGGCGAAACTAGCCATGGGGTATTGTGCTCCGTAATCCCACGGCCATACACTATGGTGCAAAACCAGAAATTTATTTATTTATTTATTTATTTTATTTCATTTATACCCCGCCCTTCTCCCGGAGGACTCAGGGCGGCTTACAGCCAGTTTAAAACAATCCCACAATGTCTTGTGTTTTGTGGAAGACTTCTTAAGTTGAGAATTGATTCAAATAGGTTGGAAATTAGAGTGCATTGTTGGAATCTGGGAGGCAAGCTCAGGATTTTTTTTCTCTCTTTTACTGACAGTACTGCTACAGTCCTTTAAAAAGTTTCATGCTTCTGTCCAAAAGTCCCTTCTTTCGAGGCTCTAATTGTTTTTTTTCTGCTTTGAGTTCTCTTTCAAGATTGGACCTTCTAGGCATCCATCCAACCTTTGATCCATAAGTATTGTTTCGAAAGAGACCTTCTTTCTGTCTAACAGTTGTGTTTCACTAGAATAATAGCCATATTTCCTTGCTATGCTGTATATTCCTAGCATTTATGCATTATCATTTGTTTACACTCTTCACATCCCTAGCATTAACTTTTCCCTCCCACTCACAGTCTCAAAGTGTCTAACCTAGGGAGCAAAAATTTAGAAAGAATGAACTAATGTCTAACTAAGCTCTCACATTCGCAGAAATAATAACGTTGTAAAAGTTTGCAAAAGCCTGAATACAATATACATATCAGAAGGGGAAGGAAATTCAGGTTTAGTTTTGTGACATTATTATTATTGCCTCAAAAGATCATATCCTAAAATCATTACATTATTGGATTTTAACTAAAAATTCATCCTATAAATATGTAACTGAAAAACTATTCTAATCATCCTATTTAAACCTGTATACCTCTAAACCTGGATACCTCAGGCCTTCAAGTGCCATTATGTTGTGAACCATATCTCTGCACTTGCTACAATATGGAATTGTTACCCTATTTTAATGTGTTTTTGTGTTTGTATAGTGTGTTTATTGAGTGTAACATTCACTTAAAGTATGTACCACTCATCTGTTTCCAATGATAGGATTTCAATTCATGATTACATTGATTGGAGAGTTAATAAGAAAAACTGCTTAATTAACCCTACACAAGTTCTATATTGAACCTGGAATTCCAGATTCATTGACAGACATTGACATTGAAAATTCTGGCCTTTAAGGCAGTTTTACAATCTAGACTTCTTAAGATCTATTAATAACTGAAATCTTGTCATCATTTGAAAATATTGTATTAATTATTTTGCTTATCTGGGACAGTTACCAAGAGCAATTATTGTCAGCATTAGGGTACAATCATGTAATAGAATCTGGAGCTGAGTTGAGGGGAGGAGAGAAAAAGCTGATGGGGAGGAAGTGTCTGAAGAAGATCTGCCCCAAAGCTTTGCAATATAAAGCAGATAAGAAGCAATGGATGGAAACTAATCAAGGACAGAAGCAACCTAGAACTAAGGAGAAATTTGATGAGTTCCCCATCTATCCCCTCGTCCAGATCGGATGTTGAAGATGTTGAAGAGCACTGGGCCCAGAACAGAGCCCTGGGGCACCCCACTACTAACTTCCCTCCATGTAGATGCGGTTCCATTGAGGACCACACGCTGAGTACGGCTGGTCAGCCAGCTACGAATCCATCTGGTGGTGATGCTGTCTAACCCATATTTTTCTATCTTATCGAGTAGTAGGTTGTGATCTACTTTATCAAATGCCTTACTGAAGTCCAAGTAAATTATATCCACAGCATTCCTCTGAAAATAAAAGAGGAGAAAGGTAAAATACAATAATGATGGTGTCATAGTTCCGACAAACAGAGACGAATAAAGCAGAACTCCGAGGCTTGCAAATTCCTCAAAGAACATGTTTATTAGTTACAAAGTATCAGCACAGTTAAGAGTGAAACCAAGTCTAAAGTTTCCGGTGACATCGCTGCAAGATGGGCGCTGGGGAATGAAGCGCTCTTCCCCAAGCCCGATTTCTACCAGCTGGGGAGTCCAATAGGACCAAAAGTCGCCCTATAGAGGCGACTGGCCAAAGGGTGAAACTTTGCAGATCGCGGACCAGCAGGAAGAAAGGCTGACCGCACCCATGCGGTCTGCCAGAAGCAGCTGATCATCGGAGACAACAAATTCTAAAAGCGGAAAGCAAAATAGCCGATCTGGGTGAGACTATTTTCCTTATCTCTCTACAAGCGAAAATACTGGTTCTGGGGAAAAGCATTCCAAAGCAAGAAATCCCCAAGCCTCAGGGAGGGGGAGCAGCTTTTTTTTCTTTACCCCTCCTTCCTGAACTATAAGTGGCGGCTTAAGCTTTGAGGGAACAATACTGTGAAGATAACTGAGGCATAAAAGAAGGATAAATTGGGGAAACTTTGGGATTTATAAATCTTTTTTTACTCTTTGTTTGTTTGGAAGCCATTGGGTTTTAACTTTCTAAACTTTTTTTAAAGTATGGTGGGAAAGGACATCTAATGACGCCTATTGGCAAAACTGAGAACTACATTTATTTATTTATTTATTTATTTACCTTTATCTTACTGAGTTGTTTTGATTGGAGTCTTAAAACTTGGCTGTATGCCCAGACATAGCTTATAGTTTAAACATTTTGGTGCCCTTGGAATTTATAGTCCTGAAGATTGTGGCTGAAAAAAAAAGACTCTTTTTGGATAGCCCTGTCCTATAGGATGGATTACAATTATAAATAAAAATTATGTTTGAAATCATCAGACTTCCCTAGATTACAAATACAGCTTGACCTGGAAATCTTACAAGCTGTTTTGAAAGAGTGAATAATAAGAAATCCCTTCGAACAGAATACTTTGGATTACAAATTTTGGTATTTTTTTTCTATTTCTTCTTTTTTCCCTTTTGCTCTTTTTACTATTACAATTTACTTCAAACAATTGTTGGAAATGCAAACAAAGACCAGGTACTTATTATCATATCTGGTGGACATGCCCTAAAGCAAAAAGATTTTGGGTTAAAATACATTTATGATTGGAGAAAATGACTAAAAAAGAAATAGACTTTAAACCAGAATTATTTTTGTTAGGAATAATAGGAGCAAATTATGAGAAAGATTGCATATATTTAATTCTACATGTACTAACTGCAGCAAGAATTGTCTTTGCCCAATATTGGAAAAATGAAAACTTACCAGCTGAAGAAGTATTAATTAAAAAGTTTTTAGAGTGTGCAGAAATGGATAGGTTGACTTTAAAGATAAAAGATAAAGAAGACTCGGTCTGTTTTAGAACATGGGATAATTTCTATCAATGGCTAGAAAAATGAGTTAGAGAGAAAGGAATGTGATATGTAACTTTGAATATATATTAGCAAGAAGAAGGCTATCGAGCGATTAATTAACATATTGTTTATGATAATTAACTATTATCTATTATTGTTTGTTAAACACATGAACCCAGACATTATGCTGTTTGCTAAATATTGAGAATGTTATTTGGAAAAACCCCAACCGCAACCCTAATCCTAACCCTAACCCAAATCCCAACCCCAACCCCAGCCCCACCTTATTCCTAATCCTATAAAAACTAATAAAATTTATACAAAAAAAGAGTGAAACCAAGTCTGGATACACGAGTAACAATTCCGCAATACAAAGTTAAATGTCCCGCCCATAAAACTATGCAAGCAGCTATGTTCCCCAATATGATTATTTGGCAGGCTTTTTATGCAACATTCAGTCCCTAGTCTCAGGAGCAGCCAATGACCTTGGTTCCCATGGGACAAAATATTATTTTGACTAACGAAGCACCTGGGCAAACCCCTTCCCTCCATTCTATGTGGCAACCTAGAATGAGATGGAAAATGGCTGCAGCCATGCTCATTTGTAGAGCTGACAGATGGAGCTTCACCTGCCAACTAGAATACATTTCCTCAGTAATCTCACGTCAGTCAATTGCTCCAAAAATCAAAAGAAGCAGACTTTTACACATAATCAGAATTGCCAAGATGTATCTGCATACCAACACTGAGGGCCTCCTCCACCTTCTCTACAGTTGGGGTTGCTGAATGGTGTTATTAGGTCTCTCATACTGTCAGGACTAACTAATTAATTAACCTTATCACCTTTACAAATGCTATCCAGCATTAGAGTATTTGCAATGAGCATCCTTCAGGATAACTCCCATCAGGAGGTAGTCAAGAAAACAAATGGTCAGAAAGTGGATGCCTCTTTGATATTTAGGGAAAAGGTTAAATGTTCAATTTTTGAACTTTTTCTTTTCAACTTGAAGTAGGACATTGCATTGGTTCAGTACAACTTTTCTACAGGCTCTTCCCTGGATAATATGGAGGTTGCATTTCTGTTGTCCTTTCCTTAGCCTTGTTATCTCTGCCTTAAAAGAGATGTCGAGGGAATATTTCAGAATTTTATTGCAATGAAACCCTCAAAGCCATCCAGCTGAAACTTGGCAGGTTTAATATCCACTAAGGGGATCCCTGCTATTTTTATTCCATGCTGCCAGAAATTAAGAAGCTGCAGGCATGCGGATGTTTCTCCATTATACTTCCGAGGAAATCTTTTATTGAATCAAATCTGCTTGAATAAAATCTTGTTGCTTTTGGATTTCAGATCTTCAATTCAAATTGAATCTTGACTGATTCACATGAAGATATACGAAATGTTCAGTAATGTGTCAATCCTTTCATCGTATATTACTGTGGAAACGTAAAAACGCATCAACCATATTTGTTTTGTATAATATGTCTATATTATAAATTGAGAACCTAATTTATATCTATTTATAGCTCAGATTTATCTTCTTTCTATGCCAGGTCACAGTTTTGTTGATCGTGGAAAAGAGAATTTGTTCAATTAATTCAATTTTCAGTTCACTTGTTTGACAGAATCTCATTTTTAAAGACAAACTGGTATCGCTTATCTTCCTAAACATGTCTCAAAAGTAGGATTACAAGATTACATTTTCAACTGAAATGATGAGAAAATATGGGATTGCAAATTTTAGAGACTACATTATAGATACTGCATCATAGTTTTATTTGAGTGTTTATGAACAATCCATCAAATGGTATTAATGATAGAACAAAGTATATGTACATTTCAGAAATGTATAGGATGAAATAAGTGATCCCTTTATAAAATATCATTAAGAGGTAATAAAAAAATATAACTAGGTGGACTAGTTGACTTAAAATTCCTAAAAAAAAACTGGTTAGACATATAGTTTTGGTGGTTGCAGGATTATTTGAAGTGTTTTTATGAGTTTGTGCAATTATGCCTCCTGACCTATGATTCTTACTGACATAATAAAGTACAGTATTACTCAGAATAATACCACTTATGGAACACTACCAGTTGAATTTGAGACTGGCTCTAGGAGGAATTTTATCTAATATTTTCTCAACTGTTTATATGTGGGCAGCTTATGACAATGAATTTGAGTAATATAACTTGCTACAAAGAGTTTATTTGTGTAGTGCTAAATGATCACGAATCATATTCTTCTTCTATTATGGAACTCAATGTAGTCTGCAGAAAAATTCCAAATGTTGTTTATCAAATGAAGTCTTGATGAAGTGCAAATGTCAAGTGCTATCAGTGTATTAGTACATAAAAAAGGCACCTCAGCAAATATTATTCCTGTTTATTCCTTCATATGTCATTAGTATTACTATGCATACATACTTAAATTTACCAGATGCTGTACATGTTTATGTTGTCTGTCAGTTTCAAGTACAGTTTCTTGTTCATAAGGGTGTTTTAAATATGTAAAATTTGTGAGGCTTAGGATGATGAGAGAATACTGAATAATAAAGAACATATTGTCATGCTTTCATAAATCTCACAAACTCTGCATCATTGACATTATTCATAAACCTTTAGTATCCTCAGATATACAGTATTGAACTCTGTCCAGGAATTATCTCTGGGGACAGGCTGAGATAGTGAGCATTTGTCCATATGGTCCCCAGAGGTTGAGCCTGACTCAATGGCACCTATTATAGAGAATTTATGAAGGATTTCTGTGCTAACTTTCCTTGATAGAGATTCCACAGACACACCCTGGGAATGCCAGTCTTAGCAGCTATTGCTTTGATATATGCTTATGTTTTTTTTAATCCTCCTTTCTTATGTGTGAACACCGAGTGTAGACCGTATTATCTATAACTGCATTAGAAAACAAAGAAAAGTTGTACAACAGCAGTCTTTCATGAGTAAAATTAAACTTAACTAACATTACATTTAAAATGGGTGTCCCAAAGGTGCTTTTCCAAAAGGTAACTGGACTTCCTTGGTTTTTTTTCCTTAAAAATGTTTCACTTCTCATCCTGAAGAAGTTTCTTGGTAATTCTCATACTTGTTTACATCTATCCTAATTAAAGCAATGTTAAAGTCATTACTAAAAGCCAACATGGGTTTGTCAATAACAGATCATGCCAGACAAATCTTATGGCATTCTTTGATCAAGTGACAAAATTAGTGGATCAGAGGAATGCTGTGGATATAATTTACTTGGACTTCAGTAAGGCATTTGATAAAGTAGATCACAACCTACTACTTGATAAGATAGAAAAATGTGGGGTAGACAGCATCACCACCAGATGGATCTGTAGCTGGCTGACCAGCCGTACTCAACATGTGGTCCTCAATGGAACCACATCTACATGGAGGGAAGTGTGTAGTGGGGTGCCCCAGGGCTCTGTTCTGGGCCCAGTGCTCTTCAACATCTTCATCAATGATTTGGATGAAGGGATAGAGGGGAAATCATCAAATTTGCAGACAACACCAAGCTGGCAGGAATAGCCAACATTCCAGAAGACAGGCTTAAGATACAGGAGGATCTGGACAGACTTGAACACTGGGCACTATCTAACAAAATGAATTTCAATGGTGAAAAAAGTAAGGTTCTACATTTAGGCAAGAAAAACCAAATGTACATGTATAATATAGGTGGTACCTTGCTCAATAGTAGTAACTGTGAGAGGGACCTCGGAGTCCTAGTGGACAATCACTTAAATATGAGCCAGCAGTGTGCTGCAGCTGCCAAAAAGGCCAACACAGTGCTGGGCTGCATTAACAGAGGGATAGAATCAAGATCACGTGAAGTATTAATACCACTTTACAATGCCTTGGTAAGGCCACACTTGGAATNGAATGCTCCAACACTGGAAGTTTTTAAGAAGAGACTGGACAGCCATTTGTCTGAAATGGTATAGGGTTTCCTGCCTGAGCAGGGGGTTGGACTAGATGACCTCCAAGGTACCTTCCAACTTTATTATTATTATTATTATTATTATTATTATTATTATTATTATTATTATTATTATTATTATTATTATTATTATTATTATCTTGAGACTCATTCTCGTGGTTCCTTCCTCTCTTTTGCAAAGGTTCTGTTTCCTCCTTCATATTACTAGCTTCTACTAGGCATTGATCAGCCTGGCATTGCCACCCACCAGGCTAAATCAGTTGTGTTGCTTTTTCTATTCTTCTGAGAATAGTTTGTGGAAGAGACATGACAAAGAGTGGGAGACTATGTGGATCTTATTCGTTAGTTATGACAGAGGGATTTATATCAGATCTGGAGTGTTAACCTTTCTGGAAACATATCCAAGATCTTCTACCACACATTACACTCTTGCAATGATGTGATAAAGTCTGGTTTGAATGATGCAGATAAAGTATATTTGAATGATGCAGAAGAATATAGCATAATAGCAGCTAAGAGAACCTGAAGGAAGAATTAAAGAATTAAAGGTCAAGGGTCTTTTAAATAAATAAAAGCCGTGCATGAACTCTAGTATCTCTGGAAACAATTGCATTAATAGAATGCAACTACTATAGAACGTAATATCATTTTTAAAAAGGATTCAATCCTTTTTTCCATGATAAATTGATGTTATGAGGAAATACAACATTAAAATTGGAGAAAAGATGGTTATATGGAAAAACTAGATGACAGCAGAGATATTGAATTTGGATCAATTAATAGATGATGAGGATGAATTTTTTAATATATGCTGTGATGAGAGACTAATATTGTCTGTCAGATGTAACTCAGTGGCAATATTTACAGCTGCAATATCTGTGACAACATAGTTTGGACCAGCATCAGTTTCTGAGACACCTAAAATACACTTAGTTTCCATTTGTAGACCTTTTACCTAAGCTGTAGCCTCACCCAATGACTTCCCCTTGTACTTTAGGCATTCCCATCTAGAATACCCATTGGCAATCATTTCAACAATGAGATGAGTGGCATATAAATTTAATAAATAAATAGCCTCCCAAAACATTTTTTACCATTTTTTTCACCAATTGGAAAAAATGGCTAGGTTTTCCACAGAGAGCCATAGTTTTCTTAGACACCAATCAAAAGGACTTTTTTCAGAGGAACTAAGTCCTTTTAAAAAAAAAAAAATTGAAAGATGGGAGGGACAGAAAATAGGCTGAAAACATGGTTTTCTTACATATTTATACTGCGAATCATAGATCTGTGTTTACTACTTGTGATTTCCTGGAGAACACAAGAAACTTTGTGATTGGGGGAGCAGTGGATACTGGTTTGTACTTGTTATATACCATCTAGTTACATCTAGTACTTGTTTATATACCATCCACTTATTTCCTTCATGCTAACAAATTGCTTCTGTAAAGCTCTCATGACAAAAAAAAAAAATGCGACACTCCTAAGGAAAAATGTGGCTTGTAGTGAAATACTGTTTCTGCCTTTGGACTTCCAACATAGCTTTCAGTACTGTTTTATTCAGTAACAACATAAAGAGAGTCTTGTCTAAGAAAATAAGTGCTGTGTTTATCTAGAACTTAAAATAATGGCCAGTGAACTCAGCCTTCACAATGTGCACCTTAAATCTCCCCTCTACGCCTCTACTGATCTTTTCATGCCCTCCACAAATTGCAGAGGCTTCCCTGCTAGGATGGGAGAGGTTGCTGCAGAGCTCCAGGTGCCCCCAAAACTCTTCAAACTCAGTGGGGAAGGGCACAATAGCTAGAGTTCTTGGTATATTATACAAAGGTCTGAAAGCGTCAGGCCTCTAGCTGTGGAAAAGGTCTGGAAAAGACCTTTTTGAGTATGGAAATTGCTGTAGTACTGGGCATGCTAAGAGCTGTAGGTTAAAGAAGCTTTATCTAATGGGATGGGGTAGACTGTCACTATATTTGCTTCTATGGCCTTTGCTTTTTCCTTCCCCCCCCCCACTGCCCTAGATATACTTTGTGTGCAAGGGAAGAGAAAATAGTGTAAGAGGCATATATGCTCATGAATATTTTACTTAGCTCCTGGACATGATCAGAAATGTCCATGCACTTGACTAAGAGCCTGAAAAGACCTCTTTGAAGTGTCATAAATGATGCATTGTTGAATCAAAATGAGTGAAGAAAAATAGGCTTCTTAATTATAATCATAGTAGCAAAAGGGGAAATCTTTTCTCTACGCATCGTACAGTAATTCTAAGGAAAATTGTTTGGCAGAACTCATTTCTGAAGTGTCTAAGAACCTGATCAAAAATATAGACATCCAAATTGGATACTTATTGCTGTCACTCTACTAGCAGGAAAGTTGGAAATATTCCTTGGGTGTTTTGTGCACTTAAGTGAACAAAACACTCTCTGTTGGCACGTGCACCACCGCTGCCAGCAGCAGGTCCATCAGACTGCCATCGCTGCCCGAAGCAGGAGCCCTGCCCAGCACAAAGGAGGCGAAGCGGCCAACTAGCAAGCTTGAGTAGAGGTGGTAGAGCAGAGGTCACCAACCATTGTCGATTGGTGGACTGGAAGAAAAGGGAGGGGGAAGCATTTTATGTGCTGCAAATGGGGTGGGGCTAGTGCCTGCGTGATACTCACTAGCCCTGCCCCATTCTTGCATGGTGCAGCGCCTTCTATCTGCACCTCGTGGTGCAGCGGCGACCATTTTTGTGCCTTGCAGCACAGTGGCCCATTTTTGTGCCCTGGTTTTTGCATGCCAGAGGCGGCACTCAGAGGTGCCTCCCTGCCCCCCCCCCCAAGGGCACCACAATGCTGATGTGATCCTGGCACTTTGCAATAAATAAGTGGGATTTGGGTTGCGGTTTGGGCACTCAGTCTCTAAAAGGTTCGCCATCACCGGGGTAGGGTGAGGTAGAAAGGACAGCTTTTCCCTAGCTTTGGGATGCAATTAAGTTTCAAATGCATGTGATTCATAATGTGAAACAAAGTGATTCATAATGTGAAAAATAAAGGAATTTACTCTGACTCCTTTACCATCACCAACTGCTGAAAGCTATGCCATGTATGTAAGTCAACTGCTTCTCTCTACAGTGTTCACCAATATTTTCCACCAAAGACTGTCATTCTAGAATCTGATTCCCCAAATGGTGTTGATAGACATGGTCCTTGTTATGGAAGTATGCTACCTGCCAAAAAAAAAGGCAGTAATAGATTGGAGCCATTTTGAGTGTCAATGACATATTCACAGCATTTCAAATGTACTAAAAGATGTCCTAAAACACAAGGATGCTTTCCCTGAAGTTCCTGGTTCTATGAAGATGAGGTTAACACCAAAAACAATACCAATATTATCTCTGTACAGGCACAGAATACTGTAGTGTTTCCTCCTGTTCTCAACTAGATCTCAGCTCTGAGGATATTCAGCCATCCTATGAATGTTCTAAATGCTGACTCAGCCCATGGATCACTTATTTCCTGGTGTGAAGGAACACTTCCTTCTTGAATCTTCCATACACTGTGGTTTCCTGCTGAGATTGTAAGCATTTGCTTCTGAACACATGCACTCCCATTTGAGCTTTCTCTTTTCATGGTTCTTATAGCTGTTGTTGCAGGTTCCCAATAACCGGCCAGGCTTTTGTGATTTCTCTTGCAATACCAAAGGACAGCTCAAGGGAAAATGAAAAAGTCTGAATTCAGATAGAGAAAATCTCCTATGCTGGACTGGTCATCTATAATGATGGCAGTACTCTTGGTTATTTAGGGTGTATATTGGATAACATGAGTTTTTAGGGATGTGGCTTTTCAGATATCCTATTTAAGGGGCTGGGGATAGACTAGAACATTCATTATTTTTTTCTTTCATTTGACTGTACATTGAACACCCTAAGTTTGAGAGTATCTGATAATTAACCCCCTGTATACTAGAGAAGATAGCAAAAACCTACAGTGTTGATTTTTTAAGATTATCTCACCCACCTGAAAAGTATTGGGCAGAATCCTGATTAAAAATATCCATGAGCAAAACTTGCCTCCAGATGTTGTGGGTGCTCCGACACTGGAGATTGGACAACCATTTGTCTGAAATTGTATAGGGTTTCCTGCTTGAGCAGGGGGTTGGACTAGAAGACCTCCAAAGTCCCTTCCAAGTCCCTTATTCTGTTATGGAGTGCAGTTTGGCAATGTTGATCTTTCCAAAAGGGAATAGTGTGATAACTATAAATAAATGCTTCCTTTTCAATGAAAACTTCTAATGACTTCAATAAAGGAAAAGCACCTCCTTGTCCCTCTCTTCCTCCTTCCCTCTGCACATTTTATTGAATACATTTTTATTTGTTGCTCTTGCCTATTAAGATTGTCGCAAACAGTTTGGTTTCGCTGAGTGCTTCCTACACACAAGTCAGACCCTCAGCTGATGTTTTTATGAGCCACACAAGCTGTGTTGCTTCATTAGCAGCACCAAGTAATCAAATCCAATAAAGTGAAACACTGGCCATGTTGTTGCTCTGTTCCAGCATCCCACTGAGATGGCTTCAGGCCATGGTTTCAGGGGTCTACAAACACTGGCTTAAAAAGGAACTGAGACAACCTTACAAAAGAGAAGAAAGAAGTGAAGAAGTTGAAGAGCAAATCTATTACAGCCTGCAAAAAAAATTTAGCCTTAGGTTTGAAACCTTACTTCAAGGACCAAAGTGCTGATACAATTTTTTAAACAGTTGAGAACCAACCCCATAACAATGAAAGGTAACCACATTTTAGGCTTTGTAAAAAGGATGGTGAACATTTTCTTAGGACTCCTCAAATATTTTTGTCTTTCCTTTGGAAGTTTTCCTATTAGTACAGGCTATTGTTGGAAAGTCAATAGCCTACAAAGCTTAAGTATTTAAGCCAGTATCTAGAGTTGTAAGATTCTGGAGTAATCCAAAGTTATTGGCTTTTAATACTAATTAAGCTTGGTGGCCAGCCATTATTTACAACTGTTTTTTCCCCCTTTTGTTTAAGGAATGGAGAAAGGAATTCCTTCCTGGCTTGTTTTCACACTTTGAAAAAATGTTGAAGTAACATGAAACCTGAGCTTAATATAGCTATTATTCAACAGGTAGGTTTAGACGTGATATATTTAAAAGCATAAGAGCAATCCAGCCAGTCTCAGAAGCTTTATTTGTCCTTTCATTATTCAGAAGCATAGTCCAATCATACGAATTTCAGATCTTCCAAATAATTTAATTTGCTTAATTCCTTTTATCTTATCAGGGAAGATAGCTTAGGAAAGTGCATAAAATACATGATTTCCAAGTGATGAGAAAAGGTTGTGAAATCAGTTGGTTATATATACTGCTCAAAAAAATAAAGGGAACATTTTACCATGGAACTGAAGGGGTTTGCGTTCCCTTTATTTTTGTGAGCAGTATATATATATATTGTGGAATAATGACAGGACAGGCAAAAGGACCCATACGCACTAGCCTTTTTGGCTAGTCATACTAATTTCATGAAAAGCATTCTATTTGCCATATCCAGAAGTCCAACCATCTTTTTAAAATAGATGGGAACCAGCAGCCATATGACAAGACACAGGGAAAGAGACTAAAGCTTTGGAGTTTGTAATTATATGTAAGTAATTTTTCCCAACACTTGCAGATAAGCTTAAGACTGACTGCAGTTTGTCCAAAAATGACCAGTCTCTTTTATAACAGGAATCAGAACTCAAAAATAGCTAGTAAATGGAATGCCACTCTGAGTCAAGAAAGAGCATGTGACTTCATAAAATGAAAGCCCTAATTCCATTTAAAAAAAAAAATCTATATGCTTGGTAGGGAGCATCTCAGCAGGCACACATCATGCTTTAAATGCAACATCTGATGTTCCAGTAGAGCTAGTGAAGTTAAAAATATTTCCGATTTTTCAAAATTGAAATGTCAAATAGCTGGTTATATTTTTATTTTATTGGTGAGATACAAACAATTCCTTTTACAACTAGAAGGATAGAACTCAGCTTAAATTTAAATACATATACACTGGATTACAGGCATATTGGACAACACTAATCTATTGAACCTGAACTATAGAAAGGGCATCTAGGTTAAGTGCCTGAAGAGCAGCTTCCTTCATCCCAGAACAGTTGTATCTACTTATCAAAGCTCTTTCTAACAAGCATATCAAACATACCAGAAGGCAATCAAACGCAGACTGACAAAGACGAGACAAGACAAGCCCAAAATACTGACTGAAGATTTCACAACTTGAAAAGTGAAAATTCACCAATAATACAAGTAGTCCTTGATTTACTACCACAACTGAGCCCCTTTCTATTGCTAGTAAGATAGTTGTTAAATGGGTTTTGCCTCGTTTTATGAACTTCTTGCCGCAGTTGTTAAGCAAATCACTGCAGTTATTAAGTTGTTAAGGGAACCTGGTTTTCCCATTGACTGTGCTTGTCAGAAAGTCACAAAAGTGATCACATGACTCTGGTTCATTGCAGCCATCATAAACACATGCCAGTTGTCAAGTATTCAAATTTTGATCACCTGACCACAGGGATGCTGCAACTGTAACCATGAAAAAGTCACTTTTTTGAGTGCCATTGTAACTTCAAAAGATCACTAAACAAATGGTTGTAAGTCAAGGTCTACTTGTATTACAACTACCTATGCCATTATAAGGAGCATGGCATTAATGAAGGCCAGATGGAACTAGCTATATGTGAATATTAGCATTAGCTTCACCAAAAACACTTTAGCAATTTGCTACCCAAGAAGTGCCCATTCCTAAAATAGCCCATTAATCTGGGACTGCAAAAACCATAATCAAACAATCTGTTTTTTTCCCAATGGAAGAAATTCATCATGAAACTCATGGTTTTTAAAAGTTGTCATTTTTCCTAATTGGTTTTGCAGGATTCATCAGAATACCAGAATGCCATCTTCTTCTGAGCAATTATATCAGCATTGCTTTTTAGAATAGAATAGAGCTGGAAGGGACCTTGGAGGTCTTCTAGTCAAGCCCAAGCAGGAGAACATACACCATCTCAGACAAGTGATTGTCTAGCCTCTTTTTAAAAATCTCCAGTGATGGAGCGCCCACAATTTCTGGGGGGCAAGCTATTCCACTGGTTAATTGTCCTCACTGTCAGGAAGTTTCTCCTTAATTCCAGGTTGCTTCTCTCTTTGGTCAGTTTCCAACCATTGTTTCTTGTCCTGCCCTCTAGTACTTTGGTGAATAACATGACCCCCTCTTCTTGGTGGCAGCCCCTCAAATACTGGAATACTACTATCATCTCTCCCCTATTTCTTCTTTTCTTTAGACCAGCCAAACCCAAGTCCTGCAGCCGTTCTTCGTATGTTTTAGTCTCCAGGCCTTTGATCATCTTAGTTGCTTTTCTCTGAATTTTTTCCAAACTGTCAACATCTTTTTTGTGATATGGTGACCAAAATTGGCTGCAGTATTCCAGGTGTGGTCTTACTAGGGTTTTATAAAGCTGTACTAATACCTCACGTGATCTTGATTCTATGCCTCTGTATATACAACCCAGGACTGTATTAGCTTTTTTGGCTGCTGCTGCTGCACACTGCCAGTTTGGTGTCAACTGCAAATTTGATAAGTTCCCCTTCAATTCCCTCATCTAAGTCATTGATGAAGATATTGAAGAGTACTGGGCCTAAGATGGAATTTTATCGTACCCCACTGCTTACTTCTCTCCATGTGGATGTGGTGCCATTAAGGACTACTCATTGAGTATGGTCTTTTGCACTTTAGAAATCCTTTAGTATTTCGAAGCCTTTTTAAAAAAAAAATAAGATTGACATAGACTTAAAATGTAGATGATACACTGTTCTTAATATAGCACTACATTTTAAAAGAAGGTTGTATAAAGCTACCAAGGGGTGCTTCAATCAAATCATCTTATAAAAGGAGATTTGCAGATTGCAGTTGAGACCCACTTTGCTGTAGCAAATCAAAACAGCTGCCTGAAATTGCCTACCCAGAGTGTTGCAATTTCAGTTTGCCATATGAAGGATGTTCACATCTGACACTGAAATGAGAAGCTGGCTAATGAACTTGCTTATTACTTTGTTAAATGGTCTGCTGATCAAATGTCTTTTGGGGTGCCAAGGTTGACATTGTTGTGGGTAACAGTCACACTTTCAACTCTAATGATTTGGATAGCTATGTTACAGTTAACAGGAGTCAGCTTGTCAGAAGTAAATCATGCTAGACTAATGTTATCTTTTTTTTCATAGAGTTACTAGCTTTATAGATAAAATGGTAGATACATAGTGTTCCTGGATCTTAGCAAGTGCCTTATGATAACCTACTTCATTAAATGGTAAAATTATAGTTAGATTAGGGGTTCTCAACCTTTTTTTGTTCATGCCCCCTTCCTAGCTTCATTTACCTCAGTGACTGTCTAAGAGTAATTTATGACAGACTTCATTTTCATTGGCGCTATTGTAATATGTGGTAATTTTAATAATTATGTTGGTGAAATTAGCACAGAGAATGCAGTATGAAGATTATGACAATCATATGCCTGGCAATTAAATTGGGGTGGCTTCCCTAGAAACCTTACTGTGGGCAACTAAGAATGCAGCCTGGTTTCTGACGGAGAGAGGACGTGGCCCACATTGAAAACCACTGGCCTAGATTGTACGACTGTTAGATGAATTCACGTTTGGCTGAATGACATACTTCAGATAGTTTCCTCTAAAACATGATGTTAAAACTGTGTGTTCAGAACAGAATACCCACAGTGCTCATTAATAGTTCCCAATCGGTTTAGAAGGAACTATCAAGTGGAATGACTTTCTGCGTCCTGTGCTATTCAACATTTTAAAGTACTGACTAACTTGAATGAAGAAGTTGAGACAAAACTTATAAAGTTTGCAGATGTGGCTAACACTTTAAAAGAAAGACAGAAGGTTCAAAGAGATCTAGACAAGTTTGAATAGTGGAGTGAAATGAATAGGATGGAATTTAACAAAGAGAAATATAAAAATCTGCATCTGGATAGGAAAATTGAAAGGCACAAGTATAGGGAGTGAGAGAGCTGACTTGCCAGTATAGGAAGTCCTCATTTAGAAACTGCTTCATTTAGTAACCGGTCACTAAGAACTGCACAATTGAGGCAGATTTCAATCTCTCAACAAGAAGTGAATGGGCACCAAGTAGAATTAAAATATATTGCAGTGAAAGCCATTCAAATTTGACAGGATTAACTGAAGAGTTTACCATATCTATCATTTTAATTCAACTCTCCCAGAAATCAAAAAAGATTGAGGCATTTTAGTGCGTTCCTGTTACAATCTATGGATGAATATATATATTTTTTCCAATCCATTTGCAAACAGGCTCAAAAATAGTTTCTCCTAGAATCCCTAATTGCAAACATGAATTGAATGATGCCTTTTCAAATTTCAAACCCTTATTACTAAGGAATTACTGTTAATGTGCACAGGCCCAAGATTATATATCCCTCTCCCAGAATATGTTTATCTTCCTACCCACAAAATCATATTGCAAATTGCTGATTTTAAATTATCTGCATCTGTGAGTGTTGCTTTTTGTCATTTTGTTTTATAGAATAGGTATCGTGAAATTTCAGTAGTTTTAACCTTTGAGTTCAGTTTAAGAAATTGTGGGGGGAGCAAAATGCACCGTCAGGCGTGAAACTCTCTCCTAGCCTGATATTTTTGGTAGTTCCTGCAAAACACGTTGTTAAATTATGTATTCAAAATAAAATACATTTTTTTCAAAAATGTGATACATCCAAAAGAAATACACTGGACACAAACACATTATGTGGTACAATCCTGTTTAGGAGAATGATTCCATTGACCCAATAGATAATACACACTGTGTTCCCTACAAATTGATGGTTGTCTGCTGAGTAACATGAAGCTATATGGCTAACCATTAATGAAGCCCTCTGAAAACATGCAACTCCATATATCTGTTGGCTAACATAAAACTGTGCTCATCAGTGATAGACTGGCTTGCTCAAAAACTCTATTAGCCTGTACGTTTTTGTCCCTTCCATTTAATTATATCCAATTCTCAGAGACTGCCTGGACAAGTCCCTGCAGTTTTCCTGGCAAAGTTTTGCAGAAGTGGTTTGCACTTGCCTCCTTCTAGGGCTGAGAGAAAGTGACCAGCCCAAGATCACCCAGTTAAGTCTTCCAGTTTCTAACTCATGGTCTCCAGTTGTTAACCTTTAACCACTTACAGCAAACAGGCTCTCTAGACCTGAACTAATATGGAGCTCTGTCAATTTATGGGTAGAGTTGTTTACCCAGAAATCCTGCCAACCTGCAGCAAACCTGTATTGTTCCACCTCTCTTGGAGATGGAACAATACAAGCAAGCAGCTGTAATAGCTTCACCTTCATACCTGCAGATTCACACCAACCAGCTTCAGTGTAGCAGTTCAAATTTCTGTGCGCTTGTTTTCTACACCTATTAACCTATTGACTGCTAGGGGTAATAGATGTAAAGACGTTTAGTAAACGGATTCTGCACTTTTCACCTCCTTTTCTTATCTTAAAAAACACACAACTACTACAAATTTTTGTGTAATGTGCCTCCAAAGGGTTAGACTGATATTTTCAGGGCATTCATCACTTCTTTTCCTTTCCTTTTCTGATTCTGAGCTGAGCAGCAGAGGTACTTACCTGATTCGCTGTTTCTCCATACCATTTTATTTTCTAAATGAAGTTTATCTCTTTTTTTCACACAAAAACCAGACGGAAGAATGCTTCCTTGTGAAAGGAATGTACCCTTGAATTTACGCTATTGTTTCCACACATTGTTTCCACTTCCAAACTTATCTGTTATTCAGCAGCATTTGTCCTCCCACACTGCTAAGAGGTCCCCCAATATTCTCTCCCCCAAAGCAACCTCATGTGTTGCAACAACTTCTTTAAACAGAGTCCGGCCCTCCTTCCAACAGGTTCTTTAAAAATAAGATGTGTCAATTCCACCACAGCAATGATATTAATGCTAGTTCCCCAAAAGCCCATGGAGACTGAAAATCTCTGGATTATGATATCTCTTGTCCAAATCTCTTTTTAACAGCTCACTCCTTCCTGCTCCAAGATCAGTTCTAATTTCTTTTACATATGGTTGGCCCAAGCTATTATATTATCTGCAGCAAAGTGAAAAGTGATGTCTTCTTTCTTCTCTATTCCATGTGGCAAAATGTGTAAAGGGGCATGGCTTTTATTTCATTATTGCTTATGCAATCTTGACTTTTTCTGTCCTCCCTGAGGATGCTACTGCCATGTAGAAAAGCATTGAAGATCATTATCCCTCGTTAGATAAATCTATTGATGAGATATATTTTTTTTTAAAAAAGAGATCTTTTTGCGGCATTGCATTTAAAGACACCAAAGATATCCTTATTTGGAAGAAATTGTCTGAATAGTAGCTCAGCAATTCCAACTTTGTGCTGGAATCTTGATAAATTTTCTTTAAATAGATGGAGGCTTTAAAGCCCAATCAATCCAAAGCTACAATGCAAGCAAAAGGGAAATGGGAGCAATTTATTTTCAGATCAGATACCCACAGTTTCCAATTTAGATATTGAGCAACCTGTCAAAAAAAGAAAACAAAAAAAAATGCAACGGAGAGAAGGATTCTCCTTAGCACCACCCTCTCAAATTTTATTTCTATACAACTCTATTCAGAACTTTCATAATTTTAGCTGACTAATGGTTAACTGGAAAACATAGTGTGAATATTACAAGGAGAAAAACAGATGGCATTTTTTTAAAAAAAACCTGTGATCCCCCTCAGTGGAAGAAATTAAATTTGCATGTTTAGATAAAGGGCAAAGAAGGGACCAAACACACAAGAACGGAAGGCTCTTTTAGTGTAAATATTTCCTACTGAGGAAGAAATTAGTTATGTTAGTCAAATTAAGCCGTCAAAGTGAAGTATAGTTAGGAACCTTTTTCAGTTTCCTGTTAAGAAATCATGGTTTTTCTATTGGAATACACAGTACAATTAATTTGAATGAGTAAAGGTGTATAAAGTCTGAAAGTAATAATGAGCCAAAATCAAAGCTTCACTTTCAGACATCTAAATTATGATGGCTATTCCATGCTGAGGTATGTGCGGGAGTGTTAGAAAAGTCAGGTTGATGGCTGTGACTATACAACCAAAGCCTCATTCCTTTTTTCCAGGCACTGGGTGGGAATTCAATCACAAAGTCATGGCTACCATCTTGATCTTTTGGCCCACCCACCTCCAGTTGTCCCTGTCCATATACCTCCAATGAAAATTCTCTTTTGGGGAAAAAAAACCCTCCAAAGCAATTTATTTTCAATCACCTTAAGTAAGACTGGTTAAGAAACATGCATAAGGCATGTTCAGCATAGCTTCTGAAAAGTAGAGCACGTTCAATTTTCATGGTCATAAAAAAAATCTAGCAGGGGAAGGGAGAGGTGTTGCTTTTAAACTTTAGTTTAGTAGGACAGGTGTTCCACTTGCTTTCTTATCTGCTTGATAGGTAGCCAAATGGAGTTTAAGGTACTCCATTTAGAGTCATCCTCTAGGACATACATGTCAAACTCACGACATCGTGTGATGTCACGTGACATATTGAACTTTTCCCCCCATTGCCGGCAATGGGGTAGGCACAGTTTCCTCGTGATGCATCCGGCCCGCGGGCCAACAGTTTGACACTCCTGCTCTAGGATAAATTATCTACAGCCTATCATGGGGTCCTTGGTCCTCTCTGAGTTTGGTTGTTTTCTTGCAGGCATTTTCTTACCAAACTAGGTAACATCTTCAGTACTATAGCCTATCCTTTAATCATAAGTCTAGACATTCCATCTAAATTCCTTCTGCTCCTTTTCAAAGCTGTAGTTTAATCTTTTTGTTTCTTGTTGAGATGAAACTTATTTTCTCCTCTCCTCTCCTCTCCTCTCCTCTCCTCTCCTCTCCTGCAGTATCTTATGTCCAGGTCATCCTATATACTCTGCTAGCATTGACACATTATATGTTCAATCCATTTTGTCATCTGTATTATATGAAATTATATGCTTTGCATGTTACTTGCCTTCAAAAAATAATTTCACCCTCTCATCTGTTATATTATCATCTTAGTGCATATAATTATTAAGTTCCTATTATTTGTTCAGAGCCAGTTTGGTGTAGAGGTAAAAGTGCTGTCCTAGAAAATAGGCCTGCCTTGGGCTGAAATCCGTCTGACTGACCTAATAACTCTCTCTCAGCTCAACTGCCTCACAGGGTTGAGCTATGGGAAAAATATCAGCCAGGAACATTCTATTTACTGCCTTCAATTGTAACTATAAAATGGGAAATCCCAGGTCTTTGAGAAAGACTCAATAGGTGGGTAAAAATGCCAAATCCAGTCTGAATATCTAGCTGACTATGCAATGAACCATAATAATAATAATAATAATAATAATAATAATAATAATAATAATAATAATAATAATAATAATAATAATAATAATAATAATATTAATAATAATAATAATAATAATAATAATAATAATAATAATAATAATTGACCATCGGCACTCACAAATTCACCATCAGTCAATTGGAAAAGGAAACTTTATTCCAAACAATTTACACCCAGTGACAATACCTCTAACACCACCAAACATCCACATTTGCCTATGGCAGGTCCTTAGGAAGGACACAATAGGTGGGCAATAATAACAAATTCATTCTGAACAATCTGGCTGACTGTGCGACAAACAGCAAAAGAAAGTGAAGATGATACCAGCAGTAATAAGTCCCTTGGGTTCAGTCCCAAAACAAGCACCACTTCAACATCATCAGCATTGACAAAATTCTCATCGGTCAATTGCAAAAGGCAGCTTTACTTGCCACAATAAAACTCTTGACAGAAGCTGTCTTAACATTGGCCCATATGTGGAGAACTTTTGTATGACACCTAAGAATGTAGCAGAAATGGAAATACGTGGAAACATATTGTACCCAGTTTTAATCATTTGTTCAGGATTCAGATTGAGGGATTCTTAGTCCCAGGTTTGGTGAAAAAAATTAATTCTGGTTGAAAGAGAGTGTTTTTTAACAATAGTTACCATAGCATCCAAACAAGGATTGTACTAACTTTAAAATATTGCCATGAAATCTCACCAGAAAGCATATTGTGTGTCCAAACAGACATTTTTCCTGAATTTTCATAAAATATAGAGAAGGCAATTTAACTGAAACAATCTGCAGCAGCTCTCTAGTGAGTCTGTACTAAAAAACAATTTGGTCTACCATGACCCACAGGAAAATCTTCCTTAAATAGCTGACAGTGCCACCCCATGCTCTCTCATGAAAAATAAGGAGAATTGAGTCAGGTTGGTTTCTTACAGGGAAAATATAGGATTGCAGCCCAGATAATCTAGTGTGGAATGTAAAGGTAGGAAATGTGTGGAATTATTATCACTGCTAGAGTTGTTGGCATTGTACAATGGGCATCATGAGCATGACAGTTCCTAAATGAATTTAAAGTATAAAGTGTTATATGATTTTATGCAACTCAAGGAATTCAAGTTTTCTTCTGAGCTATTTCACATTATCGAATTGACCACATGCTCAGTGACAAATTAACTTACTGGATATATGACTCAATTTGTTATATTACAGGTCAGGTTTGATCATATTAGATGACCTTTTAAGATGTATATTTAAAAAAAATTCTAAATGAAGAAAATCTAACCCAGCTGAAAACCTTGTTTCAGCAAAAAAAGGACTTGTGTTATACCTATTGACTACAAATATATTTTAATTGGAAAGTTGGGAAGGAGATGGGTATCTTATATTTAGAGTAACACCTGTTAGCTATCATTGCACAGCAAAATTAATTCACAAATGGGCATTCAGATCATTAATAATTTTTAATATGAGAATTGAGGTTTTCATCACCTTACAGCTGTTTAACAATGTAACAATGAAAGTAAAATATTAGTACTTCTCTAGATTGGTGTTGAGTCACTGTCTCCCCACCCTCCATTTTGCTGTACCTATTATTTCTGATTGTTGGCTATACTGGCTGAATGATGAGTTAAAATCCAACAATCTAACTTAATCTCAAATATTATTTGCATTCTATGATCCTGTCAATTCTTTCATTTTAAACCAATGACTTCACCTCTATCTTCTGTTTAATTTTTCTGTTGTCTCGTTATCTTTTCTTTAATGTTGAATGATATGAAAAAAAGCTTTTTTTGCACATGAACTTTCAAGGTAGCTATCTTTGGTTATTATTCTCTTGAACAATGCCAGAGCATGTGTGGAGCATGTGAAATGTTTCTTGAAGGAAAAAGAGCTGGTTAGCATCTGGCAAAACATGAACTGAGCAAATCCAGATAATTACAAGCTTCACTGGCATTACCTGCAGTGGCAGGATCTTGACTAAAGAGAAGCATGAAAAAGTTATAGGATTAGTCAATACATGTATTTCAGGTCTGTCTTTGACATGTTTTTGACATTATCACTGCTTACAATGGATAGATTCTCATTCATTGCAGATAAGATGCTCAGCTAAGTCAATGATTTTAGATAGGAATAACTAGTGCCAAGAGAGATAACTGAATTATAAATATAGGATGGTTGTTGGATATCACAGTACAAGTTGGAAAATAAGCAGATTGGAATATTAGATAAACATTTGTATTATTATTATTATTATTATTATTTAGCAAAAGCAATAGTTTTGCTTTACTATACCCATTACTACATATTTTCTTTGTTGCATGCCCAAATATTTCAGAGTCATGACTTCCTGCTGAAAGTATCCAAGCAAGGGCAGAAACAGTTTTTATTATTATTATTATTATTATTATTATTATTATTATTATTATTATTATTATTATTATTACTACTACTACTACTACTACTACTACTACTACTACTACTACTACCAGTTTCATTTAGATTGAGAATGCATTTTATTCAATGTAAATTGAAAAACTGTCAGACTCAGGAACCAGGGCAAACATTTTTCCCATAATACATTCTCCAGTGTTGATCTTTGAACAAGTACCATAGCATTTTTCATCTCATTTAGCTGTTGTCCTGTTTGTTATGTTTCCTTTCCTTCCAGAACACAGGAAGAACAAAACTATTTCTTGCCTAACATCGTGGAAAATAATGGGTTAAAAAGACTAGATGGTATTGCCCTGTGCCTATTCACTAAAAAGTAAGCTTCACTGGATTTAGTGAAGCTTACATATTGGAAATTGCATATGACTGGAGCCTTAGCTTAAGCTAAAGCTTAAGAACTTTAATGCAGCAGTTGGTAGCTCATATTCTCTTGCACCTTAACAAGCTTATAAAAATGACACTGTTGAGTTAATAATTTGAATCTAGGCATCCATGTTCCGTTTCATAAGCTCCACAATGATGCCAGCTTTCAAGCCACTATGATCAAAAAAGTCACATATCCAAGAACTTTTAAAAAATTGAAAACTATCCCATTAATTCAAATTTATCGGCAGGCACTTTAACATTGGGTTTTGTTGCTGCATCCTTTTGGTGAAAACTACATTCTTGATTTCTGAAGAAAGCCAACTTTCATTAATTAATTAATGATAGCCCAAAGTTATTAAGGTTTTCATGCTCTGACAGCACTGCAGGCTAAGTTATATGGCACAGGTTGTGCTCGGAAAGGGCTTGGAAAGGGCTTCTGTGCCACAGAGGGCATAGAATGCCTATTGTGCAATGTGGTGTCCATGCACCAGAATCTGTGAATGAACTGTCCTTCTACAGGATGCCTGGAGAAACGACCATATGCTGAATGTAGCAAAACAAGCAGTGCACAATGCCATTATTCATTGTAGCTCTTAAGGCATCAACCTTAGTTTTCAACTTCTGGATTTTATGGGCTTGAGAAAAACCAGTAAAGTTTTTTTTTTAATAATTGAATTTCTCTATTACAGCTCATTTGGAAAGAAAGCATTTCTGGAATAAATGTTCTGTTATGGCAAATTTGTGCCACGTTCCTAACATGAAACATATACTTTCCCCTGAGTAATGCACAGTTTTCATACAATGAACTACCTTGTCTTTTCTTGCAAAAAGCACAAGAAATTCATTGATCTATATATACTGCATAGATTTTACATTATGATTAAAAACAAGTGAATGACACTCCTTTCTCTCTGTGTATGTGTGTGGATGCGTGCATGCCTTCATGCACATGCGAGTGTGTTGACATTATGAGCTATCTGCAACATTTCTAAGCACTTGGCATTTTATTTAAGAAGGTTTTCTCCTATTTTCCATTTCTCTTCCACAAATCTTGACCAGCTAGATTCCACTTAAAAACAGAAATGTTCTACATAATTCCTAAATGATGCTCAGAATGTTAAACATTGAGGAGCAAATTAATTTTATAATTAATCTGAATAAGATAAACATAGGAACTGCAACTGCCATTTGGGAGCAGGTTAAAAAAGTTCATCAGCATTCATCAATACTTGACAAATCTATAGAAAGTTCACAAACCAGGAATTACAGAACCAGCTTCGTGTCTTATATTCTTGAACTGGATTCTAAATTTAATTTTATCAGCACCACATCTATTATTCTTTCTTGCATAAGTTGATCTTCTGCGTTTACAATTATATGTTACATATCTACTGCATATTAGCACATGCATGCGCACACAAATATATACAAAGGGAACAGAAATGCTGAAGGGAAAATGTAAATGATTTTGGTAGCCTCCTGAACTCTGGTGTAGCAGTAGGTTCTTGGCTTTGTTCCTGTTGCTTACTTTATTTGTCAAAAAAAAAAGACAACCAATTCTTTTGATGGCCTGGAAGCATGCATTTTTTAATATATAATCTTCCTCGCTACATAACTTTAAATCAATTTCTTTTCCATAGTAGCCTCAAAAAGGTACTGGAATTCAGGCTACTGAACTGATGTGGTTCGGAATTCAAAGTTTTGATTCCAACTTACCTTGAAGGAAATGCTTGTAATAGCTGGCAGAAAAACAATTTATATACTAACCTTGCAGTAGACAAATTGATACCTCGAAATCAGAATCTTAGGTTTCTAAAGTAAGCTGTAGTTTATTGTCTTCTTCACTATCTCACAGTGAACAAATGTATTTAAAATGAACCCTGACTATATTTCTAAGAAGCAGATAGTGGTACCAATGCATTGTGTTATTAACATTTTATAAGATTGTATCCCAAAAAAGCTATTTTTTCTGTGCTTCTGCAATTAATTTAGCAGATATACGTTCACCTATATGCTTTCACTTCTGTGTTCTTCAAGATGCTTACTCTTAATATCATTGCAGAATGCGATCTGATGTGTACAAATTACAAAATAAATATTCAGTGAAGAGGTGTAATATATTTTAATGACACTAAACAAGAATGACTAAATGCACACTCCTCATAGTTAAAATTAACTCCAGTTGAAATTTAAGTAAAAATTAATTTCAGCATATATTTGATGCAACAAAGTGTAAGCTGTTCTTTTGTTTCACTGCCTTGGTGGGGAAGAGCTTAATTTTCAGCTCATCATAGGCTTACTTTTTATCTTATGCTATAATGGCAGAAATTAATGGGATAAATGTACTCCATTCAAAGACAAATTATCATTTCACTGATCTATTTCTTAGACTGCAAATTCCCCAAGCTCCTATTAAAAGCTTTAGAGCTACAGAAAAGTGTGTGAAACTAAAACCATGTTTCCTTTCCACAACCACATTTTGAAAAATATATTTTGTGCATAATGCTGCTGTGAAACTTAATTGAAAGGGTTAGTTTTAACCTTCCTGGATTGACTGCAGATATATTCATAATTGTCTTCTTCAAATAGAAGTAGGATGTCACATAGACTCATCTTAGGAAGTGCCATTTGAGAGTGTGGGAAAGTGGTGGCAGTATAACTCCACTGCAGTTCCAAGAAGGCTCCACACTCATTTGCACTATTCAGGTGACCCTAAGGGTACAGATAAACCTCCAAGTGGCCCAGTGCTGGGATTCAGCCGGTTCGCACCACTTCGGCAGAACCGATAGCCAGAATGGACTTCCAGAAGCGGCATCCACACAGAGAACAGTTTGTTCACATATCTGAATCCCACACTGAAGTGGCCTCAACGTCTCTCAGAAAGAGTGCTAATGACCAGATGAGTGCAAGGAATATAAATCCTTCCATTCTCCACCATTCAGTCAGAACTGAAAAAGCTTCTTGGATGAGAAGCAAAACATCTTCAAGGAAAACAAAGAAAGTCCAGTTGCCTTTTGAAAAAGCACCTTTGGGACAACCATGACTTGAGAATCTCCATAGACATTCTCCACTGTAGCCCTCTCTGTTTGAAATATCCTAAAAAAAAATAAGTTGGCACCCGCTTTGATATCATTTAGAACAGGGCTTTTCAACCAGTGGTACGGGTACCACCTGTGGTACATTGGCACCTGGCAGGTGGTACGTGATCATCCTAGAAAAGTGGTAGTGGGGGAGGGGAATGAGCTGAACCGGTGGCAGCACCACACAAGCCTGAGCGAGAGATGGCTGGAGCTGCAGGGCTGTCAGAGCTCAGCGGAAGTGCCAGGATCAGCGCCAGGCTCCAGCTGGAGCTCGGCACTGATCCTGGTGCTTCTGCTGAGCCCTTAAGAAGCACCAATCAGTTGGAAAGCAGCACTGATCCTGGCACTTCTGCTGAGCCCAGAAGAAGCACCGATCAGCTGGAATGTTACAGCATCTCCAGGGTCTTGTGATTTACATTCAGATGCTTGGCAACTGATTCATATTTATGACGGTCACAGTGTCCCAGGGTCATGTGAAGTGACCAAAACCTGCTGCAACCACCCAGTAGACGGGGGAATAAAAACCAAACACCCCCCACCCCACCTCCACTGCCAATCCTCAACAGAAATGCTCACAACAATGAAAACCTCAGACAGGAGGAAGAGCGCCGCTGGGTGGGCAGGCAGGTGTCTTGCTCGGCTGTGGCTTGGGGGGCACTTTTTTCAGTGCCATTGTAACTTCGAACAGTCACTAAGCGAACTGTTGTAAGTCGAGGACTACCTGTACTTTATCACTTTTTTCCTTTTTTGGGGGGGGGTGATCAAGTTTTTGACACCTTGCTAAGCGACTGGTGGTACTCGGATATTGCCATATCCTAAAAGTGGTACAATGGGTGAAAAGGTTGAAAAGCCCTGATTTAGAAGAATACCAAAATAGTATTTTGCAACACACCTATTGCTACATAATTGTCATTGGTGGGATTAGGTTCCAGTTTGTGTGTTTTTTAACTTGCCAAACTTTTATCCATTAGTTGTTCATAGTTTTATTATGTGTTAGGTATTGTGAGTCATATTTGAAATACAGCAGTTCACAAAAGGTATAAATACATTATAAATAAATAGATACAAATATCTCTGGAGAGAAAATTGTAAACTGAAAAACAAGACATTCAAATGCCCTATTTGACCATCTCATAATTAAATAGGTGCCAGGATGCCACTTTCCACATTGTTTCTCAGAAATGATGTTCTTCTTCAGAACAATTTCTAAGCAAATTCTCTTCATGAAATTGAATGAGAAATGGTAAACAAAAAAGTCCAGATTATTTTTTTCCAGGTTTAATTAAAATGAAAGACTGTAATCTACCATATGCTGAAAATTAGATTTGATAAAAAGATAAATTTTGCTTTCCATTTAAGAGAAAAGCATTTTTTGTTAAGGGTAAGATGAAAAAAAATGGCAATTGATACAACAAAAGAAGTAGCTTCTTTTTAGGAAGGGTTTAGTGGGAAAAATGTATCTGGATTTTCTTTCCCAGCTATTAAAATCAGTTGGTTTGTCTTGGACTTTATGCTACTTGGTTTTGGCTGAGAGAACACAAATATAATTTGTGTTCTGCCTTATGTTTTGGTGCAGCTTTTATTCCTACTATGTATTCTGCTTTAAAATATTG
Organism: Protobothrops mucrosquamatus; assembly: GCF_001527695.2. Lineage (NCBI taxonomy): Eukaryota > Metazoa > Chordata > Lepidosauria > Squamata > Viperidae > Protobothrops > Protobothrops mucrosquamatus. The sequence goes on from NW_015386536.1 coordinate 424,553, forward strand.
CATTATTGGAGTAAAACTGCATTCCTTTCCTATTTATACCCAGATTAAAAAGACTAGTGACAATTATATAGCAAAATTTCTATTGCAAAATATTAAACTTCTTTCCCTCTAATTTATTGCTATATTATGACACCCACAATGAGTTTTCTAATCTGATGACTTCACTCATCCTATTAGTAGATCCAGTTTTGATAGGAATTGGCAATTGGCTGCTCAAAGGTAGGATCCAGCCTATGGAGAGAAATCACACAAACCTCAAAGTAACATTTTGCATGGGAGATTATGCTTCTTTTTCTGCCAGATTAAAACCTGCTACAGAACTACTTCCCTTTCCAACTTTATTCAGTAAATCTGGCCAGTGAACTTATTTGATCTAAGAAGCTAGGAGAAGAAGAAAAAGCAAAAATCACCTGTCATATATAAATATGTTTCTCCTATTATTTTTAAAGTTATGGGAACAGCGTAGAGATTTATATAGTTGCCAGGCAACCAGAATAATTTATCCTCTTGATCCCTCCCTAACATTCAGCTTAATTCTTTCTAGCAGTCACCCTGCATATATTTTGGAAGGGAAGAAACTTTTACCATTTCTTGGTTGCATGTTATGACAAATGGATAATTATTTATTGTATTATTCTCCTAACTCTGGCATGTGACCCCCATAGCCTCTTTGCCTTATTTGCTAATAGAAAGGAACAAAACTTAGTGGTGCTAATTTTTATAAGTGGTACAGCTACTGCTAGGAAGTGGGGCAGATGAGGAAAATGAACTAGGTAACCAATTATCATCTTAAACCTCTGTATATCTGTTCAGAATCTCATACAATAGGACTTTTTCCTTAACTACAAGCACATAAGATTGCAGTAAATAATCCCATGTATGGCAACTGACAATATGGCAGTATAGTTTACATACAAATAAGCAAGCATACTATTGCTCTATTAGATGCTTAAAACTGATGTGTCTGGTTAATAAATAGAATTCTTTAGAAATCATGATTAATTCCTTGAAATCAGGTTTATCTGATACTGACTTCCATGGACAAATCCATGCAACGTTTCTGGCAGTATATTGAAGGTGTTTGTCATTATCTTCTGAAATGTTGTTTTTACTTCCCTGTCTGGTTTACACTGCTAGAATTCCCAACTGATTCCTCATCTAATTATTAACTTGGTCTTGCTTAGCTTTCTAGATCAGCTGCGGATATCCAGATGCTACCATCTACTGAGGTGATTTGGTGACTGGATCCTAATCTGGCATTATACAAAGGGATGTACAATATGTATGGTGATGCTTATTATCTTTTAACAGAGCAAAAGAATTAAGGTTGCTTTCTTTTTGTTTGGAAAAAACATAACTCTTAATTCAGTTTCATACTCTGTTACTAACAATCTATTCTGCTTTGCTTGTTTATTTTTAGCTATCATTCATGTCCCAGAATTGATACAATTTTTTTTTGTGAAAATGAAGAAGCAATGGGATTCACATCGATGAAACAATTAGTTATTTTGATAGAAACTGTTTGCCCCAGCCTTCTTCTTCAGGACTGGTGTAGGTCATCCAGGCTGGGTAGCTTCAGCACAAACTGCAGGACAGCCGCACAACAGCATGTGCAAAAGATGGCCAGCTAGGAAGACCTTAGTTCCATGTTGATTCTGCTAATGGAAGTGACAGTCCTGGGTAATTTTGGCCACTTCCCCACAGATGCAGTCAAAATCCGGTTTTACTCCAGGCATTGTCACCATATTCTATCTAAGAATATTCTATCTTAGATTCCCAACATCTAAGAAAGAAGAGGAGAAAGAATTATGGAAATGTAATAATAAACTTTATTAATAAAGTTGACTCCATATCTCAAATCACCTCAAATCAAACTCTGCACTATCTTCTGGCTTGGATGGTCCTGTTGGGTAATTACTGCTGCCACCACCAACAGTGGCTTAACTGTTGTTCTTCCTCCCAAGCCTGGCATGTGATCCTTATTGACAAAGAGAATAAGGAAAAAGAATAAAAATGAAATAAACTCCTAGGCCTATAAATGAAGCAAGTGACTAAGGGGGAAAATCAGTCTCATAAACAATATATTAAAAAAATAAGACCGAAGAATAAAAATTTAAGTAAACACATGCAACGACCATCGATGTTGGGAAAAGAAAACCTATAGTGCTGCCCAAATCACAAACTGCATTTTAAAAAGATTTCCCATATGGTATTACAAAGGGAAATAAAGTTCAAGGGACATCACAGGATAGCTGGGAAGTGTTAATAATATAGGAGGTTCTGCTGAACAGAGAAACCAGATCCATGAAGGATGCGATAACTACGTTTGTGTGAATAAAACAAAGCCCAGAGAAGGTTTTTTTTTTAAATTTAATAGCAGCAGAAAAAAATTCCATACTAGTGGACATCTACCTGTGCCTAATCCAGTAACAATTCCTTTGAAAAGAGAAATTCCTATCTGAATCAATTTTATCAGCAGTTGTTTTCTTGGTTTTCCAGCTTTAGGTCTAGGTCAGGGGTAGGCCACCTTGGTTCTTTTATGACTCATGTACTTCAACTCCCAGAATTCCTGAGCCAGCCATGCTGGTTCAGGAATTCTGGGAGTTAAAGTCCACGAGTCATAAAAGAGCCAAGGTTGACTACCCCTGGTCTAGGTCTAAGAATGGTTAGTTTCATTTGCTTTCCATCTCAGCAAAGATTGGATTGCTTCCCTTCTAAAGAAGATCATCTTTTACATAAAAGAAAAAGAAAAACTTTTTTTTAACCTGGACAAGGAGTGTTTGGGGAAAATCTCTTATTTCCTACATAAGCCGGAACTTGTCATACTTGAGAAGTTCCTGCTTTGGGATAAAAGCAGGATGTGTTGGCTGCCTAGGATGAAAGACTGGGAGGGACTACTGCCATAATAGTTACTAAGAGCATCATGGATTGAAGAAAACTAATCAGACAGTCTTAAATCAAACAGAAACTGATTACTCCCTTGATATGGTAATGAACAAGCAGAAACGCCTATGGTTTGGGCATGTGGTCCAACAAATTATGATCTGGGGAAAAAGGGTTTTTTTCAGGCTTCCCCTAAACAGGCTACCCCTCCCCAGAATCTTCTAGCGATATAACATAACACAGATAGGATTAAAATAGTTTAGGAATGGTAAAGTTGACACTTTCTGACTTTTAAGGTTGTCTCTCAAATTCATATCTTCTCTAAATTTACATTAGCATCTCTCTTCTCATATTCTGAGAATGTGATAAACTGGATTCTTACTATGTTTGCTGCAGTGAATTCTAGTATTAAGAAACTCTGATACCAAGTAGAAGAATGAGTAGATAACAAATAAGGTTTATAGCTGGAGATCAAAGAGAATAGAGGAAAATCTATGAAATCATTAAAGAGAGGACAACATGGGTCCAGGAGTCAAACCTAGATTAATAGATTGGATAAATAATTAACCAAAGTGTATCTATATTGAAAACAAAGTAGAAAAGGTCATTCCAATTTAAGTCTTCCTGAAACTGAATCGTGGACTAAACATTCTGTGAACTGCATATTACAATAGTTGGCCTCACTATAAGCACAAAGTTATGAGTAAATTGCACTAATTAAGTATATTTCCTGCAGGCATTCAGCTGTTTCCATGGGGACTAAAATTGGAAAAGGGAAATAGGCAAGATGCAGGCCCTGACCTCTGCTTGTTGAGAGGAAAGATTTGAAAGAAAAATAAATGCAGGAAGCTCAAGGACCGGAGGAATATTGGATGGGAACAGTGAGGATAGAATTTCATCATGCCCCTATCCCAGGGGTGTCAAACTGCCGGCACATGGGCCAGTTGCATCATATGGATGCCGCGCTCATCCCAGCTCCGGCAATGTGAAAAAAGTCACAATACGTCATGACACATCACATTACATGGTGAGTTTGACACTCATGCCCTATCCCAGTGATGGCAAACCTTTTAGAGACTGAGTGCCCAAACTGCAACCCAAACTGCAACCCACTTATGCATCGTCGAATGCCGGATGGGTGTGGCCTACTGGGTGGGCGTGGCTGTGGTGGTAACAGCAGACTGTGTGGGACTAAAAAGTTCAATCAATCAATTCCAACTTTGCAAGATCTTTTTTTTTCCCACGAGAAGTTAAAATTGACTGATTGATTGAAGCTTTTTTTTTTTTTTTTTTTTTTGCACACAGCAGCAGAGGCCTAAAGCGAAAAGGTTTTATAAAACCCAGCTGAAGGCCTAGGACTGGGACGACAGCACGTGTGCCCACAGAGAGGGCTCTGAGTGCTGCCTCTGGCACCCGTGCCATAGGTTCGCCACCACTGCCCTATCCCTTCTCCATATTTACAGTGCATTCAGAAAATATTCAGATCCCCTTCACTTTTATCAATAATGTTATGCTGCAGACTGATTCTACAGTTGTTGAAATTCATTTTTTTCATCATTAAACTACACTCAGTACCCAATAATGATAAAATGAAAACAGAATTTTAGAAATGTCTGTAAATTTATTAAAAAGAAAAAAACCTGAAACATTACTTTGCATAAGTATTCAGACCCTTTGCAGCAACAACACTTGAAATTTAGCTCTGGTGCCTCCCATTTCTCTTGATCATTGCTGACATCTTTCTACACCTTGATTAGAGTCCACCTCTGCTAAATTAAATTGATTGGACATGATTTGGAATGTCACACACCTCTCTATAGAAGGCCTCAGCGTTGACAATGCGTAAGGGAGATAGGGCGGTATATAAATTCAATAAATAATAATAATAATAATAATACTCTATCAAACCAAAAGCCATGAGATCAAAGGGACTGCCTGCAAAGCTCAGCAACAGATTATTGCAAGGCACAGATCTGGGGAAGTCTACAATAAAATTTCTGCTTCACTGAAGGTTCCTAAGAGCAGAGTGGGCTCCGTAATTCTGAAACGGAAGACGTTTGGCACAACCAGGACTCTTCCAAGAGCTGGTCATCTGGTTAAACTGAGCAATCAGGGGAGAATGGCCTTAGAAATGGAGGTGACCAAGAACCTGATGGTCACTCTAACTGAGCTCCAGAGATCCTGTGTGGAGATGGGACAGAGTTTCAGATGGACAACCATCAATGCAGCCCTTCACCAATCAGGACTTTTTGGCAGAGTGGCTATACAGAAGCCTCTCCTCAGGGCAAAACACATGAAAGTCTGGTAGGAGTTTGGAAAAAAGCACCTGAAGGACTCTCAGACTATGAGAAACAAGATTCTCTGGTCTGGTGAAAGCAAGTTTGAACTGTTTAGCCACAATTCTAAATGTCTGGAGGAAACCAGGCACTGCTCATCACCTGGCCAATATCATCCCAACAGTGAAGCATGGTGAAGCAGCTTGGGGGTGTTTTTCAGCAGCAGGGAATGGAAGACTGGTCAGGGTTGATGGAAAGCTGAATGGAGAAAAGTATAGGGATGTCCTCAATGAAAACCTGTTCCACAGTGCTCAGGACCTCAGACTGGGCTGAAGGTTCATTTTCCAACATCACAACAATCCTAAGCACACAGCCAAGACAACACAGGAGTGGCTTAGGGACAAATCTGTGAATGTCCTAGAATGGCCCAGCCAAAGCCCTGATCTGAACCCTATTGAAGATCTCTGGAGGGACCTGTCAATGGCTGTCTATCAACAATCATCATCCAACCTGACTGAGCTTGAGAGGATTTGCAAGAAAGAATGGCAGAAAATCCCCCAATCCAGGTGTGCAAATCTTGTCGTGTCATACCCTAAAAGACTCAAGGCTGTAATTTGCTGCCAAAGGTGCTTCAACAAAGTTCTGAGTGAAGGGACTGAATACTTATGCCATTGTGATATTTCAGTTTTTCCTTTTTAATAAATGTGCAGACATTTTTAAATTTTTATTTTCACTTTATCCTTATTGGGTACTGAATGCACTGTAACTGTAGATTGGATAACTGATATTCAATAGCTCCAAGTCCCTGAATAATTTGTTCTGGAATTTGCAATAAAAATTCCGTTTCTTACTAAAAATAAAATTAAGCATGTTAGTTGTTGAAGTTATAACTGGAGACATTTTTAACATTACGAACCACAGAAAAGGTTTAAAATCTATAATTAATATTATGATGCACTCTATAAATAGTCATCATTTAAGTGGAAAGAGGGCTAACTTGTGTTTTTGATCTCTGAATATTTCTTACTACCATGCATCATGAACACTATTATTAAAAAAAGGTACATCAATGTTTCGGTAACCAGGGAGCTTTTAAGAAGACAGGGTTAGGATTCAGCCTGTTGCCTTGGAAACTTGCCCTGAGACCATGAGATTCATCTTGAGTGACATTTTAAGAGCATGAATTAAAAGCTGGCAGAAAACAGGGGGGGGGGGTTGATGTATTCTTTGCTGTTCTAGGTAGTTGTCTCTACATTATGAGCTTTTATATCTCATTATTTTGATTGAACCACCAGAATCTGAATTGAATAGAGTAGTCCACACCATCTACTGGAGGACCTTCAGGCTGTTCCCAACTGGACATTTTCAAAAATTATTTGAGTGAATAATAATACAAAGAACCCTTCCAGAAATAATAATGGTTCAGTTCTCATGAACTATTAATCATGTCTGATTTAATGGGATCATTATATTTGGCATTCTGCATGTTTTAATAGCATCTAATGCATAGATACTTTTTCTGAAACTATTGAATGAATAATGATCTGAAACTCAAGTTTTCTTAATGGCTCCTTAATATCAACTACTTTGGCAAAAGATGAAAGTGAAAAAATACATGACATTTATATTAGCAATGTGGAAAATGTGTGCATTTATAATCAAGGTGCATGTTTTATAATGCATTCATAATGGCCTCCATTGAAAAGATTATTAAAAGTGCATCTTACAGCAGTGAAAGAAAAGAAGAAAATGTGAGCAATAGCATAGCAATTTAAAAAACATAAACAGGCTGTCTCAGTTTGGAAATAATGATTCTAGGAACTTGATAAACCATACAAATCAACAAGAAAAGGCTACCAGTCAAAATTCTAAACATTAACACTGAAATGTTCAAGATGTAAAAACTATAAAGATTGGATGGGTAATATCAGTATGTTGCTTTGCTTGACAATTAGAAATTATGGGTATAACAGTATTTTCTACATACTGTCTTGCAGTTGGAGGACTACAAGTCCCAGCTAATACAGTCAATTATCTAATGGCATCAGAAAAGCAGCATATTGGCAAATACTGCTCTATTGCTTTGGCAACTAAGCCATTTAGTTTTCTAGCAGATGAGATAAAACACATTAACTTTCTAACCCATAATATGGATTTACCTTGGTCCAGCACCACTACAAGGTATTCTTGAGCAAACAACCAGGCTTAACTATCCTTATGGTGTCCACTTTTGACCTAAGAGTGGTCAAAATTGCTACCCTGTTGCTGTTTTATTTTATTATTTTTAATTTAAAAAATCAAAGTGTATAATATGGAAGTGCACTTGGTACATCTCCAGAGCTAGTGAAATCAAATCTTTCCAAAACATTTTACTTTATTAAATCACTTTGATGTGAAGGTTTGAATCCATTTGAAAATCTGAGCACATTCTATCTGTTGCTTAGATTTAAGGCATCAAATTGGTTCAGTACCATTTGAAATGACTTTGTCCAATCAATTTGGAAGCCTCTAGTTTGATTCAATGGTTCAGTCCAACTTTCTGATTCAATTAAGGAAGAGACTTGATCAACCTGAAATAAAATATCTGAATGGGCACTTTGTACAGTTCATATACACATTTCTATACACACATACCCATAATTAGAAAATCATATTCCATTCTGTGGGTTTAAATGATGTCATCAGAGTAATGTCAAATAGACATTCTGCTTGCTCCATTTTGTTTGACAATGGAATTGCCTAAAATATAAAATCCCTATATTGTCTCTGATAGGAATTGTGGTTATATTGAAAACTGGAATCTGGCTGATTTTTACACTGATTTTAAGCTAACTGCTGATTTCCGCAATATTTCGACAATTTAATACAACAAATGAAGTTATCTGAGACAAAGTAGAAAATCTCGTGACCCTTCACAAGCCACAGCTTTCCTTGCCCACTGACGCTCTTAAGGATTCCATCTTAGAAATTTGTTTTGCTATTAACTTTGACAGGCTAAACGTTTATCAAATATGTATATGTGGATCATTTAATATCAGAGTCTTCATGGAGACAGGCTGCCACACAATTTTAACAAACTAACTAAACAAATACATCTGCCATTTTTATATTCTATGGGGAAAAATTATCACTAGTTGAAAAGAACATAGTAAAAAAAAAACCACCTTTATTTTTCTTCACCCTGCACATTTTTTCCCCAGTGGGGTCCTTACAGTATAGAGGGAAGAACTTTTACTTAATTGGTAGTTGAGGAAGCTCTTAAAGTTCTAATTTTCCAGTGATTTAACTGATTCACAATAAAGTGTAAAGCAGTTGAAAAGTGTTTTCCTAAAAAAAACAAATACCGAATGCATATTAAAGTCTGAACCTTTTCCCTTAACTTTAAGAATGCAAACATATGCAACTGAAGAGTAAAGGGGTTTTGCTCTGAACTGAAGTTTTATATTAAAGACCATATTCTCTAATCCTACCTCTTTCAGGGTAATAGTAGGGTTTACTTATCTTCTTCTTGCTCAGTGGTACTGGGACCTAGCTATTTTATCTAGATTACTTTCTGGTTACAACCAAATTCAACTTGTTGCAAGAATAAATTCAATCAAGGGATAACTTAGCAACTGAAAGAAATAATGCCACAGGCTAAAAGAGTAAGGGTTGAACAAATCTTATAATAATAATAATGATAAAGTTGGAAGGGACCTTGGAGGTCATCTAGTCCAACCCCCTGCTCAGGCAGGAAACCCTATACCATTTCGGACAAATGGCTGTCCAGTTTCTTCTTAAAAACTTCCAGTGTTGGCGCATTCACCGCTTCTGGAGGCAGGTTGTTCCACTGGTTAATTGTTCTAACTGTCAGGAAGTTTCTNCCAAGTGTGGCCTTACCAAGGCATTGTAAAGTGGTATTAATACTTCACGTGATCTTGATTCTATCCCTCTGTTAATGCAGCCTAGCACTGTGTTGGCTTTTTTGGCAGCTGCAGCACACTGCTGGCTCATATTTAAATGATTGTCCACTAGGACTCCAAGGTCCCTCTCACAGTTACTACTATTGAGCAAGGTACCCCCTATACTATACCTGTACATTTGGTTTTTCTTGCCTAAATGTAGAACCTTACTTTTTTCACCATTGAATTTCATTTTGTTAGATAGTGCCCAGTGTTCAAGTCTGTCCAGATCCTCCTGTATCCTAAGCCTGTCTTTTGGAGTGTTGGCTATTCCTGCCAGCTTGGTGTCGTCTGCAAATTTGATGAGTTCCCCGTCCAGATCGTTGATGAAGATGTTGAAGAGCACTGGGCCCAGAACAGAGCCCTGGGGCACCCCACTACACACTTCCCTCCATGTAGATGCGGTTCCATTGAGGACCACACGCTGAGTACGGCCGGTCAGCCAGCTACGGATCCATCTGGTGATGATGCTGTCTAACCCGCATTTTTCTATCTTATCAAGTAGTAGGTTGTGATCTACTTTGTCAAATACCTTACTGAAGTCCAAGTAAATTATATCCACAGCATTCCTCTGGTCCACTAATTTTGTCACCTGGTCAAAGAATGCAATAAGATTTGTCTGGCATGATCTGTTTTTGACAAACAGTTTACTACTTGCTACTATAAAGAACCTCTCCTAAATCCATGTGCTTGTTATTGTTTCTATTTAAACATTTATAAACCATCAAAACAAAAGGTCTCCACAACATACATGAAAAATATAGCCAAAAAAAGCCCCTAACCAAAGTAGAAAAAATAGTCTTCTACACAATCAAACATCTCTTGCTTTAAAAGGCAATAACACTTTTTAATCTCTATATTTCCAAAGGGATAATTTTTTTAAAAGTTCAAAGATATCCATTAAAGGTCATTGGCTCCATGTCAACATTAAACATTTTCTTCATCATATCAGTTCATAATTAGGCTTTTTTTTTCAGAAAACCTAAATATAAGCTTATTTCAGTTTTACATTTGTTTTCAGAAATAGAAAAATCCTTACTGAACCAATATCTACTCATCAGTACAATGTAATTTAAAGGCAGTGATTGGAATGGACCTATTTTGACTCTCAATGTCTACTTTTTAATTATAGAAGTAGATACCAATTGTACATACAATACTCACATGTTCATATTTCCATGATGTAAGAATAACATATAAATTGTGAACAGAATGAACATTTCAGCTTCTTGGTACATAGATGCACCATTGTTACAGTATAAAAATAAATCGTGGTTATTTGCTAGAAATCAGGGAAGTTTGGCAGAAGAATATTTTCACATTAGTAGAGGAAATGAAGAAGCAGTATGGAGGGTCTCAAAAAGGCTTTTTCCCCAAAGTGATATATATGTATCACATGAAATACCTGCTGGGAATAGGAAATAAGAATTAAAAGAGATTGATGTTCTTGGTTTTTAAAATTGATTGATTGATTGATTTCCACCTTTATTATTTTTATAAATAAGGCAGTGAACATATCTAATACTCCTTCCTCCTCAAATTGATTGGCCCAAGGATACCCAGCCAGTTTTCATGCCTAAGACAGTCTCCTGATTTCTAGCCTAGTGCCTTTAGCACTAGATAGTCTATATCAATGGTGGTGAATCTTTGGCCAGGGGCGGCACTCGGAGCCCTCTCTGTGGGCATGTGTGCTGTCGGCCCAGCCCTGCCTCCCCCCACCTCCCCCTCCTCACCAGCAGCCCCCCAGGAGGAGTCACCCCGGGTGCGGCCCACACGGAGCAGCACAGCCAAGGACATTGCAGCTGGGCAGCAAGGACAAGACTCTGCCCTCGCACCCATTGCATGCAGATGATGCTGCAGGGTGCAGGCAGAGGGTGTGGCCACCATGGCGCTGCAGGGTTGCCTGGGCGATCTGCTGCGGCAGGCCATCGAGGCGGTGGGTGGCCCTGTGAGAGGGTAGGATGGAGGCGGGGCAGGGGTGGGGGGGCAGAGTGGGGGTGGGGGCAGAGCAGGCAGGGCAGGACAGTTTTGGGGCACTCAGTCTCTAAAAGGTTCGCCATCACTGGTCTATATAATTATTCCCATAAAATATGTTATGCCTATGCAAATGTGTACTTTGTAACTATGTGTATGTGTATTACTTTATTTGAAGTCGGGGGTTGGCACAATGACTTAGACCAGCCATCTAATGCTAGTGAGAATTAATAGCAATTGCAGTTCAGAAGCTTCTAGAAGATGCAATATAGTCATGCCTATTAAATGATGCAGAATAAAGTTTAGCTGACTGGGAGGTTTTGTCGTTCTATGCGACCAACATCTTATGCAGTTTAAGATGCAAGGTTAGAAATATTTAAAACAATGAATAAATGTCAACTTTCTCCCAATTCTCACAGTTTTTCTCCAGTCTAAATTTCTTCTAGGACCTATATTATTCAACATTTTTCTGTTCCATAAAATTTCAGGGCAATATTTATATTGATATATAGACTGTAGTTTTATTTTTTAAAAAGACATACAGTAAAGTGCACTTCTCTGCTGGAGGCTACGGTTGCCAACCTACAGAAGCAACATAAAAGCTATCCTATTAGGCTCCATCTCCATCTCTTTCTTTGCAAAAATGTATAATGGCAATGTTTTCTTTTTCCATTCATCTCAATAAAACTGTAGTTCAGTAAAAGTGGAAATGCTTTTATGTGTTTTTCCTCTTTGTCTGCCAACCAGCATAGATTATGGCAGTAATCTTTCTCAAGAATTTAACTTCACTAAAGGGGAAAGATGAAAATTGTATCCCAGCACATCAGGAGGACATCACATTTAAGAAGAATGCATTATAGCAAGGGTGTGCAAGGGATCTCATCAAAAAAGTCAAGATGGCACTACAATAATGCAATCAAAGCTCCATCCACTATTTTTAAGAATGAAGCACATGCAATTCATATAGAAAACAGGCGAAACCTGGATTGCATCATTGCAAGACTTTTTTATAGTACCCCTACATTACAATATTTTTAAGATATGACTGGCTTCAAGGGTCCTGTGAAAGGGTGAGTTTCTTCTATTTCACCTGCATAAGTCTCACCAAGTGTCTTGTGCTCATTAATCCAAGACTCTAGAAAGAGTGCAGAGAAGAGCAACAAAGATGATTAGGGGACTGAAGGCTATGACATATGAAGAATAGTTGCAGGAATTGGGTATGTTTAATGAAAAGGACTAGGGGTGATATGATAGCAGTGTTCCAATATCTCAGGCACTGCCACAAAGAAGAGGGGTTCAACCTATTTTCCAAAGCACCTGAAGGCTGGCCAAGAAGCAATAGATGGAAACTAAAGAAGGAGTGAAGCAACCTAGAATTAAGTAGAAATTTCCTTACAGTTAGAACAATTAATCATTGACAATGCCTAGGCTGAATCCAAAGCTTTCCCAATCCACTGAAACCTTTCCTACCAAATTGGCATCTTGCCTATAAGCCCTGGAGCCAGCACAGAAATACTTTCTTTAAGAAAGTAGAGGAGAATGAGAAGGAAAGTATTTTAAACCTCCTGGAACATTTTGCAAATAATGATGTGTGTGAATTCTGTCAATACTATACCAGAGGAAAAAAGGTAAGTGTGGAAGAATCTTGTAATGAAATTAATGGTTGCTATGGTTTCCATCAAACTGATTTGCCTAAGGTTGTGTCAATAAATATTTTTTGTAATTAAATTTTGAATGGAAGAAAAACATACTTGATGCTTGATATCGTCTGGATACATTAGCATGACCTAAAACATTAAACAGTGATGATGATAATTTTTAAACCCAAGCAAAACAGCAGATAAAATTGACACAACTGTAATTGGAAAAGTTAAATAAGATTCTTTGCATGCCACAGTGCATTAGCTAGGCAATTTCTGGTTTTGGCTCAGGCATATGCCTGATATCTTTTAGAATTTTTTTTCTATAGATGAGCTGATGGATGCATAGTATTTCTGTTGGAAGATGCTACACAGGCAACTTCAAATGGCCAAAACAAACAGAGCACATCTGCAAAGAAGTTAAGTTTATCATAGTTTCCTATTCCGCTTCCACTGAGAGGGAAGGACAAGGAAATGGCAGGACAAACTCCATTTTAAAGAGATGTGCCTGATCTCGCTGACCTCATCTGAGCTGGAACCTGACCTTTCCAACTTCTAGTTAAAAGAGAAAGCTGCTAGGAGACACAAAAAAGAGAAATGCCCAGATATAATTTCTAAAAATGGAAAAAGTAAACTTTCACCAGGGCCTCATAAAGACTGTTATTTCAAATGCAGTGCACCCAAGGTGCTTAGGTCAACTTTGAAATGTTTAAGCCAATATATTTCTATAGTTAGTCAAGAGTTCCTTCTGTGGGGAAAAAAAGAGAAAAGAAAAACAAACCTCTTACAAAGTCATTTTCAGGAAACAATCAATATAAAAACTAAGCACATTTTTCTTATATTTGGCTCATCTCTTAAGGACTACCAGTTGTCCCTCAAGTGGTGGCCAGTGTCTCAGGCTTACTTGCCAGTGCCTGAATTCCAAGTCAACAGCATCTGTGTCCCTTCAAATATGAGTGGTCTGATCTACTTGGAAATCCAAGCTAGCACCTGGTCAGTTTGCAATTGCCATCACCTGGATTTTCTGTCGTGCAAGTGCAGGACATAGGTAATATGGGCCTTTTGCAGCCAACATCAATTCTGCCCCAGTTCAACTATCAGCAAGGTTCATCTGCTGGACTCTCTACTTTCAACTGGGTTGTTTTTTTGTTCTAGTTTCTTCCTGCTGTTCTTGTCTACCAGCATCTCCATTACAGCTGAACCCTTTCTGAAGACTTATTGGTGGGATGCTTAAAGGAGTTCTAAGGAAAGAGGGCCATTCCCACCACTGAGTATCCTTTTATTCACAGTCTACCCATTGATAATGGCACCAGAGGTTAATGTTTCTGGGTCCCCCTAATATATTTCATTCTTGTGGTTGTTTGGGCTGGGCTAACACATTTTGTTTTATGGTTTTAATTCTTTTAACTCTGTATTTGCACTTTGTAAACTGCCCAGAGTCTATTGGAGTATGTGGCCCTAATACATGTGATAAATAATATATATATATAATTATATACTCAAACCAATTTTGAGATAACTTTATAAAATAATGTTTATGTCAACTCAGTCCATAACCCCTGTCATTTCTTCCACCAGGCCAAATCCTAATGTTGTGCCTGACTTAGTGATCCTTACCAATATTTTCAGAAGAATCGATATACCTACAAAAACTAAGCTGCAAGAGTTAACATTTTTACTCTCCCTAAAAAATAAACTTTTAAATAATTCCATAATATCTCTTACTGAAGGGAGGTAGTCCATAACAAAATGTCCTCATCTGCCATAATAATTCATGTGCAATTTACTTGTCCAAGCAAAGGACCGATTATATCCAACAGAACATTGTGAAATGCCATTTATGTATTTGCTGCTGTTTCTTCTTCTAAGTGAGCAATTTTCTGTCTTGATAATGTACACTTGATGTAGCTCCAGATATCTTTATTATTAGAAAAATCCATAAAAGATGGGGTTATCAAGGCCGTGGTCCATGGTGGTTAGATAAACTTTCAATGGAAGGAATCCACATAATTGTATCCTGCTGGGGGATAGAATGAATATTATTTCAAATAAGCGTGGACAATAGGGTCAGCTTCAAATCTAAGCCCAATCTGAGTTAAATCACAGATTAAAAATACAAATAAAAATACAGGGGACAGCAAATTATTGATGCTGTTATTGCTGTTACTAACAATATTATTTGATAAAATATTTGGGAACATTAGTAAGTTATTATGGGATGAAGACTATCCAAATTCAGAGAAATAAGCTAATGTTAACCTATGACAAGAAAAGAGGGGCATGGTGGCATAGAAATGGAGCTGTCACCTCACAATCAGGAGGCTGTGAGTTCGATCCTAGGTAGTGGCAGATATTTATCTCTCTGGACACAATGAGTAATTGTCTGTTGTGAACTCCATGTAGGTGTCAGGAAAAGCATATATATATATATATATATATATATATATATATATATATATATATATAAAACAAGAAATCTGATTAATCATAGTCCTTTATTTATATATATATAACTGCCAAAACTATGTGATAATCATGCCCCATTGTAAGTTCTTGAACTGTAATATAAACACAGAAAGTGTGATAAATGATAGCAGAAGCTTTAAATGCTCTGGCATTAGATGTTGTAGAAACTTCAGCACCCAGCATAACTTAGAGCAGACTAGCATTTGCTACCATTCTTGTCATTAACAAAACAATCTTCCTCCCCTTGTGAACAATTTTAGTTTAGGATCTAGTCTAAATTATCCCATAGACAGAAGACAGGACTGAGTATTAGGAGAGCTTTTGATGCTATAGCTCCAGAGCCTTCTCCTATTTGCATATGCAGTGCAATCTGTTCCCTTTTTCATTTCTCTCAATGTCAATGAATAGAAGTTTCCAGGGGGAAGAGAAAGAGTTTGCAATCAGATCTCTTCCTCCAAGGCAGATGTGCTCTCTCTGGTTTATTTATTTATTTATTTATTTATTGGTTTGACTGATGGAGCTATCAAAGTGCTTAGAATGTTAAAATTAAATTAAGTCTCCTCCCCAGGCTCCATAAATTACAATTAATACAAAAATGCATTTGCAATTAAAAGCTTGACAATGAGGGAGAAGAAGGGTTTCCATTTTGTCCCATCGGTCTTGAAACGCTGTCTCAGGGAACGTGGATTTTCACCTTTAGGCTCCAAATGGTACAATACTGTATTTGTCTGCTTGTAAACTATACACAATTCAGTGAGATTTACTTTCAGATTAATTTTTATAGAATTGCCTTTTTATTAAATAAAACATGCAAACAGGTCTTCATATCAGTGAATCTGTTCCAAAATAACACTGCAGTCTTCAAGAGAACTTTCTGAGATGTCTTCTTAAATTATATGGATCTATTTCAGATAAATTTCCATCTGGATTTTGTGGTTTAAAAAAAAGAGGAACTAATATAGATTTGCTCAAGTTTTTTGTATAGGATAGAAATCCCCCTGTTCTTATCCTCAATATCTGACATTATTACTAAATGAAACTTTTGTATGCATCAGCCATTATATCCTTCAAATATATCAACTCAACAAGTGGATTAGAGACAAGCAGGCATTCAACTCCAGCTGTTCTTGCATAAAAATTGCAAAACTGGAAACAAATCTTTACCTGCAGTGGGTCTTCTCAATGCCAAGTAGATATCAGCTATAATGGTTCAATTTGCATATACTCATATGTTAAATCACTTCAACCATCATGCAATTCCCAATTTTTTTTCTCTACTACTAAAATTAATATACGGCATCAAGGACAAAGCAGGAGAACAGGGCTCTATTTATATATATATATATATATATATATATAACCAAGGGTCCAGATTGAGTTTTCATCTTTTGAAGACATCATCCAGTAACGCATTTACACTGAGACAATTCAATCTTATTAAAACCAGTAAGACTGTTGCACTAACTTCAGAAAGAAGGACATTCTACCGTACACACTGATATTTGGTTGACTATTTAAATATACTGTACATTATATTTTGCATGCATTGTTTGCTATGATATTGTGCTGTTCTCTCAACTAAAGGAAAGTAAACTCTTCCATATGGTCACTGGAACTTTTCTGCGTTAGGGAAGAAAGGGCATATAACAATGTTTATATCAACCTACTGTGTCCTGCTAAATCCACATATATTGGTTCCTGGCACCTATACCTATTGCAAGTCTTTGATCTTTGAACTTCAGATAGACAGTACCTTTAAACAGAAAGCTGCGCAGTGGTCAATCTTCTGTTCCAAAAGATAAAATTCAGAGCCATTCTCAGCTATCACAGTATTGGACTTTAAGGTCACAATATGGGTTGTACTAAGCACAAAAGATTTCAGTTCAAAAATGAAAATGCCTGAGAGAGAAAATATTTTGTTATCTACTCCATCTTGCATTGTACAAGTACCAAACCGACTCTAAAGTAAAGCTATGAGCTGCAGAATTGTGGAGGATCAATCAACGGCAAAAAAATGTATTCTGCATTTCTTGACTACCCTCAGTGGTGTTGGGACGTGTGCTGCTGATATCTGAGTGGCCTCTTTTACAGTAGGTTCCTTCTCTTATCTGGTTGTATATCTATATGACAAAAAGGGATAGGCTGAGAGTTGCTTAAATGGAAGAAGAAGGGAGATGGTATCCAATTTGCCAAAATGTGCGATGGTTCACTATTGCAGGCTTCCATCAGCAAAAGTTTCATTTATTTTTGCACTCATTGACTCCCCAAAGCTAAAATCACACATAGAATCAATGATAGGCATATTTTCCTGAATACTATTAGAAGAGTTTACTCAGTATGAGGTCTAAAATTGTTCCCTTGTTTTCCAGTCGATTAAACATTCCAGGAACATTTATAGAGGAGAGGCTCCCTTCATCCAACTGCAGGTTCTTTATGAGGATACATGTAACAGAACCGTATACGGATCAAGTACAAAGAAAATGTAAACCAGGATGCACTGTTTATTATCTACAAATTGCCTAGCATGAAAATATTTATGACTGAGAATAAGTGCCCTAAGTGGCTACATTCCTTAAAGAACTTCAGCAGCCATTTATTTATGCTATCAAGTAGGTAAGCCCATTTAATATTCTGCTCACTGATACATCACAAGTAATGAAGTCTCAGTGCTATTTTTTTCCCATAAAATAGTTGTAGTTAGGAACAAATGCATGTGCTTGCAGTTTATTTTTATGACCATTTCAGTTCTGCCGCACAAAGTGCCTACCGTCAGCAAACTGTAGGTATCTAATGTGATACTCCTTGAATCTCCTTCTCTTCTCTCTTCTTCATTTTCATCTTGCTTAGTCTGCTTTGTGGAATGTATATATGAATTTATTTTTAAAAATGAGTTTCTAAGCCTAAGGCCTATAGCAAACATCAGTGGGTAAGGAAGTTTTTAGCATATTTTCATTGATAAGCACTGTTTGTTTTGCAAAATTAGAGGGAAAGATGAAAAAAAATCTCAAAGTGTGCAATCTAATAGAACAAGAGGGGAAAAATAACTCTTTCTCCTCCCCCTCATAAGAGGTGCCCTTTGGTGTCCCACTGGCACTGCAGAAAGTTTGGTGCACTAGGTATAATATTTAAAAAGGAAAGCAAGAGACTCGGAGACAACTTGCCTTTAAAATCTGAAGAACCAACAAGGAACAACCTCATCAATAAGCAAAAAGATGACTGATTGTGGTGACCAGTCACAATTTCTGTGAGGCAACTCATTCTCAAAATTGTAATTGCATTCATTAACTAAAAAAAATGGCTTCTCTTTTAAATTGTTAAATAGATGCTAATAATCTGAAATGCTTTAGACAAGTGTTATTTGTCACTTTTTAGTTCCTGTTTTTTTTTTTACTTCTGGTGTCTCTGAACCCACAGGAATGAATGACCAAGTTACCTATGAAGTTATCATTTTCTGCATGATGTTATTAACTCTTTGATTTTTTTTAAAAAAGATCACACTATTCTTTTTAGCATGAACATATGAACTACAATGGCATGAAGAGAATAAACACGATGTTTAGAAGCAAAATGATGTAGACATTTTGGTAAAAAAAAATGCCAGCAGAATCATCAGAAACAGAGGCATTTCTTCTTACACATTAGGGCTTATTTTCCAGTTAGGGCTTTTATTTGGGGAAATACGGTACTAAATGTGTCCATCTGGCTGATAATTTTAACTGGGGCTTATTTTGGGGGTGGGGCTTATATTACGAACATCCTGAAAAATCATGCTAGGACTTATTTTCTGGTTGGGTCTTATTTTGGAGGGAAACATGGTAGTAGAATGATTTACTACTTATCCTGATCCCAGATATCCAGCAATTTTAACCACTCATGTACAGTTACAACTATCATCACTTAAGTATAGCTTACAAAACGTTTATGCTACTCTTGTTGCTGGCATTAGAACAATATATAGACACCAGAAAAAGGAAAACCAGAATTAGCCTAATTGTTCAATGAATGTATAACATGAAAATATTTTTCTTTAACACAGAATATATACGTTTTTAACTGTAAGCTGCACCCATCCCTTTTCCTAAGGCAGGTTATTAAACAAGTGCTAAAATGTTTAATAAATTAATTTATGATAATAAATTAACAACTTATCCTAGATCAAAATTGTGTTGACCATGCAATTATCTTCAGCTCCCTGAGGCTTAGTAGTACTATCATTATGCTTAGTAAACAAGGCAACGCTTAAAGACTTTGGTCTTTTACTTACACCTGCAAAACAACTTTGATGATCATGGTGTAGTGTTATGCTCTTTATAAACTATTTTCCAGAGGAATTAAAAATATGATTAAGTGCCTAAAAGCCATATTCAAAAAAATCTTCTTATCAACAGAAACATCCATAAGAGAGTATGAGGAATGGGGACAGGGGGACAAGTGACAAAAGCAGTTTTTTAAGATCACAACACAAATTCCACTTATTGTCTGCATTTGACATTGCATTTTGGCATTACTATGGATAGGAATAGATACTGTAGAAGTGGTACAGGTTGCAGAATCACATACTGCCAGCATTTTTTTCCTTTTCTAAAATAGATTATTAATGACAATGTCATTACAGGATGGATTAATTCTGATGCAAGCAATATTCAATATCATGTTTTTATTTGTCAAAGAATAAGACTATAGAAAGACGAACAAAAGAATTTACATTTTTATAGGAGTTATTTAAAAGTTTATATGCCAGCCATGAAAAACTATTACTATTACTATTACTTATTATTATTATTGCTACCCCTTCTTCACAAGGATTGCGGTGTATATCGCTACCCAAATGACCAAATATGTGATGTGACATCACCTAAACTCTGTCCATCCCAATCTCATATGAAGTAATGCTAAGGGGAATCACAGCACAGGTTTCATCACTTGTCTATCTCCCATCCTGTGGAAACCTCGGGCTATAGGAAAACTTAGGAGGAGATGGAATGCATTGACTTAAAGTGTGCTGTTTTCTATACTCATAGCGATGGGCATGGGTCACTATAAAAAAAGCATTCCAATATAAATATGGCTGGAAATGGTGTACCAGCCCGAACAAAAGCTCCTTTGGCCATGATTTTCAGCTACAAATCTGTCCCTTAGTGGATCTCATAATATCAGGGTAGGATAATAAGATTATTTGAAATCAAATGCTTTTTAAAGGCTCGCTCACATATTTATTCTTTACTTGATTGCCACATTGATTAAAGACTTTTGTTTGGTTGGTTGGTTTGCACAAGTATCCCAAAGTATCATTTCCTGGGAAGTGTTTTCATCTTGTATCATACCATGCTTTTCCAATAAAGTTAACGTATAATTTCTAGGAGTCAAGTATATAGTAATGGAATGGTCTTCCTCAATGCAGCTAGGACTCTAGGTATCAACATCTGACTAGAAGGGTTCTTATGTGAAAATTGTTATGTGGAAGTATTGTAGAAGAACTGGAAAAGTAGTACTGATGCTACTACACCAGCATGTCTCTCTGGCAATTACACATCCAGATAGATTGCAGTGCATGTGTTTCCTGATTTATTAACGCACTGTAGATTTCTAAAATTAAAAGTGGAATTGCTACACTGAAAGGCCAGTATATTGTATCTTTATTAATACAAACCACTTCAACATGTTTTGCTTTTACTTTTGGTCATCCACACCAGAATACTTAGAGATGTGTTCCATGACATTTAATAGCCTACACAGAATGGGAATACATCTCAAAACTGGGAATTTGACAGACTAACAACATCCAGTGTTATCTTCTAGCTTCATGTAAAAGTCCAGGGGGGAGGGGAGGGGGAGTCAGTAGCTGGTCTACACCAGAAGCAAGGTAAACTTTGCCTACAGGTCAAAACAACATGACACATCATGAAAAAGGATCATGTTAGCATTAAGAATAAAGAAAAGGGGCCCACAACCACAAAGAAAACTCATGTGAGATAATTAAATTAAAATAGAACCAATGCTACAGCTGAGAGCTTAACATTTTCTGAGTTTAAAAGAAAGCATGGCAAAGATAGCAATGGACTGCTTACACTTGGAATCAGATCCAGAAAAAGTAGTTCAGGCTTTCAGCATCCAAGCCTATATATTTGTGGGCTGTGACTTAATTCTTTAGTTCTGTATTCAGGAAACAATTAAATCAATATTGCAAATCAGCAATCAAAATGAAGCCACACAAACCAGTCACGTTTTGTTGACGCTTACTGTAACATGATGTGGTTTAAATTTGTGTTCAGAACAAAATCCTCAAAACATGCAATGTTCACCTTGTGCTTAGAACACTCAAAGGCTGGATTGTTTTGAGTCTGAATAATTCTGTACATCCTTACTGGATATTGGCAATGGGTAACACAGCATTGGGGATTTCCTATCACAGGCAGTTAAACACCCATGGAGAAAATTTGATCACTGCTCCTGTAAACACACCTGGCTGACTATCATCTGCAGTTTGGCTGCTATGCAAAAGCAAATGCCAAAAATGAGGTTTTAAGACCTGTTGTGCTTTGCTTCAGGAAGAATGTGCATTGCTATGTGTTTCTCCTGATACTTGTTTTCCAGCTGGAAAAAATGAAAAATCTTGCCCCGTTCTCTCCACCTCCCAGGTGCAGAAACCACATAGCAAGGATAGCATGGAAAAATATATTGCTGTCAATATTTTGCTATTAATCTGTTAAAGTTGATGTCTACTATTTGTTTGGGTTATGTGGGACTTATTTTAATACTATTTAAATTTTTATGTAATCGTAAATCACTCAAAGTTGATCAATGATTGGGCAACATATAAGTCTAGTAAATGGAATCAATCCATTGAAAATAAAGGATCAGTGAGCCAGGTTTGCTCTCCTTTGGGCATGTGGAATTTACATTATCATACTATTTTTATGGGATTTCTTTTTTAAAAAATGTGGAGTTGAAGTGTGTGTGCATGCATATGACACACACACTGAATATCTTGAATCAGCCATTTTTTTTAACCCTCTACTATCAACGCATATAATTTCAAGAAGGAAATGTAGAGGAAATAACTAGAGAAGTTATGACATCAAATTACAAACAAATAAAAATAATTTATGGCATTATGTAGAATTGTGGTTGATCATATGATTTGTCTATTAAGACATCAGTCTCTGATTCCAGTTTCTGATCTTAAAAGCAGGTGCCAACAAACATTAAATCTAGTCTTACTCAGTAATGGTATTTTCATCACTGAATGTCTTTATATCTCATGCCAGAAATGTATTTTTCTTTTATTGCATGTTTTCCATAACATATTTAAATTTGCTTACATACAAATGCTAGTATTTTTCAATATCTTCATCAATGATTTAGATGAGGGGATAGATGGGGAACTCATCAAATTTGCAGAGAACACCAATGTGGCAGGAATAGCCAACACTCCAGGAAATAGGCTTAAGATACAGAAGGATCTTGACAGTCTTGAACATTGAACGCTATTTAACAAAATGAAATTTAACCATGAAAAGAATAAGGTTCTACATTTAGGCAAGAAAAACCAAATGCACAAGTATAATATAGGTGGTTCCTGGCTCAATAGTAATAATTATAAGAGGAATCTTAGAGTCCTAGTGGACAATCACTTAAATATTAACCAGCAGTGTGCTGCAGCTGTCAAAAAAGTCAACACAATCCTAGGCTGCATTAATAGAGGAATAGAATCAAGATCATGTGAAGTAGTAATACCACTCTGTAATGCCTTGGTAATACCATACTTAGAATACTGCATCCAGTTTTGGTTGCAACAATGTAAAAAAAGATGTTGAGACTCTAGAAAGAGTATAGAGAAGAGTAATAAAGATGATTAGGAGACTGGAGGCTAAAACATACAAGGAACAGTTGCTGGAATTGGGTATGTCTAGTTTAATGAAGAAAAAGAATGGGGGGTAACATGATAGCAATGTTCCAATATCTCAGGGGTTGGCACAAAGAAAAGGGAGTCAATTTATTCTCCAAAGCCCCTGAAGGCAGGACAAGAAGCAATGGATGGAAACTAATGAAGAAGGGAAGCAACCTAGAACTAAGGAGAAATTTCCTGACAGTGAGACTAATTAACCAGTGGAACAACTTGCCTCCAGAAGTTGTGGGTGTTCCAACCCTAGAGGTTTTTGAGAAGAGATTAGATAACCAGCTGTCTGAAATGTATAGGGTTTCATACCTAAGCAGGCGGTTGGATGAGAAGACCTCCAAGGTTCCTGCCAACTCTTTTATTCTGTTATTATGCTTTATGATAAAGAATAACTTAGTGATTTTATTTATGCATATTAACGAGTACATCTAAGAAACAGCATCACAAGCAGTGTAAACAGACAATAATGCAAGTAGCCATGTTTAGTGATCAAAACAAAGCATTAATAGAGATTCATTAACAGGTTAACCTTTTAGTATCAGTTTGAAAAGCCTTTTAATATAATAATAGAAAGTCAGATTTTAAATATTTTATTTAAACCTCCTTTAAGCCCTCCATAATAAATGGTTGAAATTACAAATGAAACAGTTAGTTTTATTTGCGATATCAAGTATATCTTAAAATAGTCACTGGTGAGTATTTAAGGTCTCCCATTAAATGTTGGCAAACCAAACTGAATTGGAATCCTGTTATTGGTTTTAAAGATATATGAAATATATAAAAAAGAATAATACATAAAAAGGTAGGGCTTTGATTATGTGGTCACGGTGAGCATTTTGATTTTTTTTCTTTTTAAACATAGATGCTCCTAGTTGCTACTTTTTATTTCTTATATCTCTTCCTGTGATTCTCTATACTCCACATTCTTCCTCAGAATCTCCTGAGATGGTGGAATCACCGGATGAAGGAGAGGAGGCCTCATTAAGGGAAATGGAAAGATATTCCATCTTAGACTCTATGAGGGTGAAGGGATGTCTGAAGTCAAGGTATTAGGAGTATCATCTGTACTATCTCAAGGAAAGTCTGGTGAGATTCCTGTACACTGGTGTTCATCAGTAGAAATGAACACCAGTGAAGAGCAACAAAAATGATTAGGGACTGAAGGCTAAAACATATATAGAACGGTTGCTGGAATTGGGTATGTCTAGTCTAATGAAGAGAAGGACTAGGGGTGACATGATAGCAGTGTTCCAATATCTCAGGGATTGCCACAAAAAAGAGGGAGTCAAGCTATTCTCCAAAGCACCTGAAGGCAGGACAAGAACCAATGGATGGAAACTAATCAAGGAGAAAAGCAACCTAGAACTAAGAAGAAATTTCCTGACAGTTAGAACAATTAACCAATGGAATAACTTGCTTTCAGAAGTTGTGAATGTTGTAAATTTCCAACAATGGAAGTTTTTAAGAAGAGATTGGACAACCATTTATCTGAAATGGTATAGGGCAGTGGTGGCAAAACTTTTAGAGACCGAGTGCCAAAACTGCAACCCCAAGCCCAGTTATTTATCGCAAAGAGCCAAGGTGCCCTCAGGGGAGGTGGCCTACTGGGTGGGCGTGGCTGTAGTGGTCACAGCAGACTGGGTGAGCATCGCATCCCGGGGGCCAACGCCGCTTGCTCACTCACATTCTGCCCTGTCATTTCCAAACGCCACATGCTTGCTACTCTGGCAAACTCTGCTGGAGCAACAGTGTGCCCACAGAGAGGGCTCTGAGTGCCACCTCTGGCACGCGTGCCATAGGTTCACCACCATTGGTATAGGGCTTCCTGCTTCAGCAGGGGATCAGACTAGAAGACCTCCAAGTTTTCTTCCAACTTTGTTATTCTGTTTTCCGTAGTAAACGAATCTCTTTGGAATCACTTTCACCATTCTTGGAGCTATTGGTTGTTTGCACCTAACATATAGCAGCACCAAAAAAATGATTTCTGGGCATCCTGTAAGGATCAATTTTCCTGTCTTCATAGGCCTTAATATAAGGTCCCTTTTTAAACTACACCAAGAAGTTTGATCCTCCGCTAGCAAGAAGGGTAATCAGAACTGCAGTTCTGCCCTGAATCTAGCTTCAAACTGAAACAGAGGATGTCTCACATACCCTTGTCAACCATTGTTGCAATATGTTTAATAGCTCTTAATAATATTCAAACTCCTGCTGAAAACATATCCTGGCTAATAAAAGATTTGTCATCTTTAACAAGCCTGAATAAAATAGAACAAAATGTTTTACAAGAATATGATTGCCCTGTCCAAAAAGTCCAGTAAAACAAGACAATCTATACTTTTTTAGCCCTTTCTGATGTTTCCCCTAGTATTTTTTTTATTATTATTATACCAGCTTGAAGTCTGACCCAGTTCTGGATTTCATTTAATAGAACATAGATGCCTTAAAATTATTAGCTCACAAAATGTCAAATTTTTAAGCTATAGAAATTCATAATGATAGAAACTTCCCTTTTTTGCAATTCTTCTTAACTAAAATGATGCCACCAAGCCCTTTTAATGGAAAAGCTATTCCAGGGGAAGGTGTCTATGAACAAAAAGACAGCTGCAGTTGAAAATGAATGTTCAACCCTTTTCATCTTCTTGTGTCATATAAAACTCAGTTCCCTGTTCCCCATTCCCCCCAGCCCCTTTTTTTTTCTTTGGAGTTTTTTTAGATATATTTTTATGAGTCATTATGTTCCAGAAACTAATGAAATCCTTCTCAGGATGCAAGACTTGCTTTGTGGAAATTTTGCCCTCGTGATGTTTAAATTGGACTCCTTATTTGCCAGCTTTGTAGGCAAACCATTGTCATTCCACCCATATATTAAGAGAGAGAAAAAATCTAAGTAAGATTTGAAGGTCAGATTACTATTCATTTATATCCATTTTATCAAACTGTCAGCTGATTCCTTCCTTTCATTTATTTGTATTAATAGGGATGTCTGCAACCAGGGGATCAAAAAAGTTAAAATGGCAGCCACAACTATGTAATTGAAACCTGACTTCCTTTTTGCATGTGTCATCCTGCAGATATTCCTGCATGTTTAGTGTCTTATTAAGATGTTAAAATAAGAATGTAAGTGCAACCCAATTGAACTGGCCTTCTTCAACCTGGTGCCTTCAATTGTGTTGGACAAAGAATCCATCTGTTTTCTGAGAATATGGAGAGATGACCACACTAGCTAGATGTGACAGGAGATGATCATTAGGTAATTGAATGGCTAGCTAATTAGATAAATCAAGCTGACCAGCTATAATGGTCAATCAGATGAAAGTTCATTTCAGAAAATCTTACTCTGAGCAAAAGCTAAAGAATACGCAGATACAAATAACTTCACCTCAGGCTTCTATCCTGAATCAGCAAATAGTTTATCTGTCCTCTCTCCTCCTCCTCCTCCTCCTCCTCCTCCTCCTCCTCCTCCTCCTCTTCTTCTTCTTCTTCTTCTTCTTCTTCTTCTTCTTCTTCTTCTTCTTCTTCTTCTTCTCCTTCTCCTTCTCCTTCTCCTTCTCCCTCTCTCCCCCCTCCCAGCTTTTTCAATCTCATATGCTGCCTATCTCGCTGAAGTGACTCTAGGCAGCTTACAAACATTCAATTAAAATGCTCTACAAAACTTTAAAACAATATTTAGAGACCTTAAATTTAAAATTCCATTAAAACAAAATAACATTCAGTTAAAATAAAGAAAATAAACAGTTCAGTAAAAGAGGACAGGCATGCTGACAGTTGCTATATAGAACATTAGGATCTACTATTGTGAATTGTATAATTCACAATATACAATTGTGAGGTTTAAACCAGGTTCAAACCTTCATTCACAAGGTTCAAACCTTCATTCACCTCTAAAGCTTGCTGGGTAGAGGATATCATTATTTCTTTCCATGAAAAAAACACACACTCTGCAGTAGGTGTGAACTTAAATGGACTCCAGAAGATGGTAGAGGACAGGAAGACCTGGAGGAACGTTGTCCATGGGGTTGCGATGGGTCGGACACGACTTCACAATTAACAACAACAACTAATTGAATATGCTTTAGAAACATCATCGGAACATGTGCTTAAAAGATGAAGCTTGAAGAAGAAGCATTTTTCCTGCTTTGTTTTATTAACTGCCATGGACAATGTTGGAAACAATTTTTCCTCTAGCTATTGCTAATAACTTTATCACTTGATATGCACTTTCATCCTCTATGGTAAATGTGATTGTCATGTTTAAAGGCATTTTGATCCATTCACCCATTGGCAGGAAGATTGTGTTCCCTTGCGGCATGTCATAGCAGCAGTCCAGCGGTATCACCAAGCATTTTTACTTCTATTTTCCAAAGTAAAAAAAGATGAAAACAAAGCTAAACAACAAGCATTTAATAAGATTTTCTGCTAATAAAAACAAGAATGCTTGGAAGTTAGACATGGTTCAGTAACAGAAATTGCTACTGTCTGCAATTCTGCTTTCTGTTCAGGACTCTCATGTTGCTTTTTTTCCCTCTGGTTCGTGAATGTAAAAGAGTAACTGAGATTACTCTCTTGTTTTATCTTATAGGGATTTGAGTTCACTATCGGGATCCTGCAACAAGAGAAACAGTGCATTTCTACATGCCCTAGGAATGCAACCTTGAATGCAAGTATCAGATTAATGAGCAACATCTTCATTAGCTAAAAGCATCATTACTAATTGAGCAAGTAGAGTGCAGAGAAGAGTAACAAAGATGATTAGGGAACTGGAGGATAAAAATATACAATTATGTCTAGCTTAATGAAAAGACCAACTGGGGGGTGACATGATAGCAGTGTTCCAATATCTAAGGGGCTTTCACAAAGAAGAAGGAGTCAAGCTATTCTCAAAAGCACCTGAAGGCAGGACAAGAAGCAACGGATGGAAACTAATCAAGGAAAGATCCATCCCAAGAACTAAGAAATTTCCTGATAGTTAGAACAACTAATCAGTGGAATGACCTGCCTCCAGAAGTTGTGGGTGCTCCAACATTGGATCTTTTTAAGAAGAAATTGAACAACCATTTGTCTGAAATGATATAGGATTTCCTGCTTGAGCAGAGGGTTGAACTAGAGGATCTCCAAGGTCCCTTCCAACTCTGTTATTCTGTTCTGTTAACAAATGTTGCAATTTAAATGTTCTTTATTAAAATATCAAAATATAACTTTCAGTGATAAATTAAAAGCTGTCATTGCAGTACAAGACAATTGTCTTTAACAAAGAAACTTGCCTTCTATGAACCCTTGATTTGGCATGAAGAGGTTCCATTTGCCATTTACAGAAGACTCATCTGCACAACTTTATTCCTCTGTTCCATCACCCTCTTACTAATACAGCTGCCTGAAGATGGCTTTAGGCTCTCTGGGGTGGAAATGGTATTTTCCATGTTGTGGTGACACAAGACATTCCATACAGATAATCCAGAGTGCATGAAGGTGGCTTGAGATGACATGGTCATCAATACAGTACTGTTGTATGATTACTGTTTTGGGTAAGTACATGGTATAGAAAGAGAAATCTTTTCTAGCTCCAAATTGAGAGAGAAACGTAGCAAAAGCTTTCTCTATGTAGGGAAAGAAAACACCCATTCCTACTTCAGGCTGATTGTACGAGCATTCTGAGTATAAACAGTTTTAAGAAAATATTTCTTATTTTACCTATCATTTCCACATGCATTTTTGATCACATTTCACCTGAGCAGTGGAAACAATCATCTCCATTATATTATACTAAGCTTTACATGAGTGAATAGAAACATCAACTCTGCACTTTCAGTGTGTTTTCAAATCACTTTGGAGAGAGTCAAAAATAATTTGGAGAGTCAGAGGACAGTCTATTTTTTTTTAAGTTTTTCAGTCTCAAAATACTGTGTGCAGGTTTCCTCCCACATATGGGCAGGATTGAGGTGCAATGGGTTTTCAAATACTGCTGCAAATGGTCAGGCAGTGAGTTTTTTAACCCTTGCAAACCCTTGGAACAATTCTACTTTACTCTCTGTTTTTGCTTCAAGGGATGGAGGCAGAGAGAGCAAAAAAAAGAAAGATAAAGGAGTCCCTGCAGATTTACCTCCACTAGCCACTATAGAAAGTCATGCTCATCTCCGTTTCAAGGACATTGAGCCAGCGCTGTTGAAGATATTTCCGTGGTCAGGTGGCCAGCATTACATCACGGAGCACTTTTACCTTTCCACCAAAGTGGTACCTATTTACCTACTCGCATTTGCATGCTTTCAAACTGCTAGGTTGGCAGGAGCTGGGGTGAGGATGGGAGCTCAGCCCATCATGTGGCACTCAGGACTGGAACCTGGGCTGTCCAGCTGATAAACCCGGCATTTTAATCACTGAGCCACCTTCTCCTTTGGTGTCCTCTTGTACTTTACATTTTCTGGCCAGCATATCCAGTGATGGGCCTGTGGGGGGGAAAAATAAAGGAAAAACAACCTAATTAATGAATGAAGGCAAATGTTGTCCCAAGATAATGTTGGAAGATCTAATCTGGGTCAGTCATCGGGACCAGAGGTTTATTCTTCCGAGCTTTTAACTTGTGCTGGAACCCATCCTCAGGGAATCTTCTCTTTACTCTTCTTCTTCTTCTTCTTCTACCAACACATCAATCAACCAATAGGAAGGCACCACATCAATACGACCTGTAGACTAGCCCAAAGCAGAGAGAAGTTCCCTGAGGATGGGCTCCAGGATGAGTCCAAAAGCTCAGAAAAGTAAACCTCTGGTCGCGGTGACTGACCCAGATTGGATCTTGCAACCTAATTAATCCCTTTCTTTTAAGTCACTTGAGATAAAAACCAGAAATGAGCAAATATGTCATATCCTTTTTTTAAAAAAAGGGAAAAAAAGATTTACTGTTTCAGCAGGTCTGTTGGTGAACTTATTTTTTTTTTTAAAAAAATGGCTAGCCTTTCATCAATGAATCTTAAAATAAAAAAAAGATTTCACAGATCTACTAGCGGAAGACTCTTCAGAAAAGAGCAGGCAGTCCAGCAGCCTAGAATGAAATGGACATGAAGGACCATGACAAACGACTACAGGACAGAGACAGAACTCCTAACACAATTCACAGTACAGCAGTCAATGAGAATGGATGCATTTGACAGACTATGGCAGACTATGGGTTGAGCCCGTAGAAGTTCAAATTATCGGTTTTGATATGGAACAAAAAGTGGAAAACTGGTGACAGTTGATTTTGCAGTGGGCTGAGGATCACTGCATTCTCATATCTGAGGATAGTGGACTTTCCTTGTATGAGAGCAAGCAGGATATGTGTCAGAACTCAGTTATTGGGAGGGGGTGATTTCTTTATTCTATGTTTCTGCGGGCTCTGCCATACTCCAGGGGAGAGGGGGAAACTGTGGGCACTACAATGTATCCTCTCCGCTTTGCTCTGGGTGCTTTGCTTTCCTCTATCTGCTGTTCTTTGATCTATTTCCCTTGCTGCCAGCCTGAGGTGAGAATGGAATGTGCCTCCAGCCATTTGCCTTATCTCTAGCTGCGGAAGAAGAGGCCTGAAGACCTAACAGCCTAACAACCTTGGGAATGGCGTCTTATCGTCCCCGTTCCCACAGTGGCTTCACACCTGGAGATTGGCTCATTTGAACTGACTGGATAGACTATTGGGGTGGGATTTGCCATTTAATCTTTTAACCTATTGATTCGCGTGGCAAACTCTCAGATCCTGCCTTCTATGCTGCTGTCAACTTCTCCTAATGAAAGTTCCTTTTGGAATGAAGCTGTTTCAGGAGTTCTGCTTGTTGACCCGGATTTAGGATACAGCATAGGAAGTATCAATTGTGAATATGTGCAGATGGCCCTGCTGTTTTTGGGCACTTGCAGAGTCATGGATGCAGGGTCATGAAAGGACAGCAAGGAAAACACCCAATGTCCTAACCCACTTGGGAACATACGATATCTTTAGGGAAACACCCAAAAGGAAACATTTTTAGCTACTTCTGCTTTCTCCCTTCTTATCTACAGTGTGCCAGACTTACTGGGTGAAATCTTTATTTTATGTGTGTCAGCTTTGCTGGGTGGATTTTTTATATCAGAGCTTTTCAACCTTTTCACCCATTGTACCACTTTTAGGATATGGCAATATCTGAGTACCACCAGTCGCCTAGCAAGGTGTCAAAAACTTGATGACCCCCCCCCAAAAAAAGAAAAAAAGTGATAAAGTACAGGTAGTCCTCGACTTACAACAGTTCGCTTAGTGATTGTTCGAAGTTACAATGGCACTGAAAAAAGTGCCCCCCAAGCCACAGCCGAGCAAGACACCTGCCTGCCCACCCAGCGGCGCTCTTCCTCCTGTCCGAGGTTTTCATTGTTGTGAGCATTTCTGTTGAGGATTGGCAGTGGAGGTGGGGTGGGGGGTGTTTGGTTTTTATTCTCCCGTCTGCTGGGTGGTTGCAGCAGGTTTTGGTCACTTCACATGACCCTGGGACACTGTGACCGTCATAAATATGAATCAGTTGCCAAGCATCTGAATGTAAATCACAAGACCCTGGAGATGCTGCAACATTCCAGCTGATCGGTGCTTCTTCTGGGCTCAGCAGAAGTGCCAGGATCAGTGCTGCTTTCCAACTGATTGGTGCTTCTTAAGGGCTCAGCAGAAGCACCAGGATCAGTGCCGAGCTCCAGCTGGATCCTGGCGCTGATCCTGGCGCTTCCGCTGAGCTCTGACAGCCCTGCAGCTCCAGCCATCTCTCTCTCAGGCTTGTGCTGTGCTGCCACCAGTTCAGCCCATTCCCCTCCCCCACTACCACTTTTCTAGGATGGTCACATACCACCTGCCAGGTGCCAATGTACCACAGGTGGTACCCGTACCACTGGTTGAAAAGCCCTGGCTTATATTATCAGAAAGAATAAATACAAGGATTTCTTGTCATTCGGGGCTTCTCTCTTTTAGAGGAGCCCGTCTTTGTTCAGCTGAATAAAAACATAAAGCTTAAAGGCAACTTCTGGTTTCCTGTATTCTTTTATCAAGCAAAACCTCAGAACCTGCACAACATGCTTTCTTGGAAAGAGGAATTGAGGCAGGGATTGAGCCCTGAGCATTCTCTACACATGGTCTGAGCCAATGTGCTTCCTCTTAGGCTATTGCATATGCAATCCAGGGCTAATTTTATCTCACGTTATAGACACATATATTATAACTTTTCAGACTTTATTTTTAAAAATAAGTGAACAAGCATCTGCACAGTCAAGTCTAATTCCCAACAGAGACTAAAATTTCCAATGAGGCATGTTAACAAGACGGCTGGACCAGATTCTTTGATATTTAGTAACAGCTTAATTTTTAAATGGTTTATGAATTTTATTTTAAAGTTAGGTTAAAGACTTCTGCCTTTTGATTTAGCACAACTGCTTTATAGCCCTTTGCTGTCAAACTATAATATCTTAAAAAAAATACTTCAGGTTTTTTTTTTACTGTGAAAACTTTGAAGTACCCTGCTGAAACTGGGTGAGATTTATCTCTAAAAGGAATACCACTGCTGCTATTTGCTAAATTGCATTTTGCTCAAAAATGAAATAGCTAAAGACATTTTTATACTTCTCCATTAGAGCCAATGGTCAATTTTTTTTATCGAATTCAAGCATGCATGTTCAATGAGATCCATTTAAGTCTTGGTGCTTTGGGACCTTGAATCTCCAATTTAGATCAAATCATGCTCAAAATTCAGTCAGACTTTGAATGATTTGCATAGATTTGTAGTGGCAAAATATTGGACCAATCCTGAGGAGATCCAAACTCAGAACTACCGCAAGTGTAATCTATAGCATAACTTATTCTGAAGATAAAATGTAGAGTTTCAGAATCATGTATCAGACTTGAGGAATGATGATCTCTCTCTCTCTCTCTCTCTCTCTCTCTCTCTCTCTCTCTCTCTCTCACTAACTAACTAACTAACTAACTAACTAACTAATTAACTAACCATAAATCAGTTAAAACCAACCATTAAAATCCAATTATAGATAGGGAGGATGAGGGCAGGGTGGAAGAAGGTGGGATCTGTTGTTATTTGATCTACTACCTCCACAGGGCTGTTCACTTATTGGAGCCCCAAGCCAACAGGCAGAGCAAGGTCTTTAGACCCTTACAAAAGGAGGGTTGGTAAATAAATAAGGTAAAGGTAAAGGTTTCCTCTATCCAGTTGTGTCCAGCTCTAGGAAGCAGTGCTCCGTTTCTTACCAAAGGAGCCAGCATTGTCCGAAAATGTTTCCACTGTCATGTGGTGACATCACACCACAGCACAGAGCATGTGGCACAGAATGCTGTTACTTTCCCACTAAAGTGGTTTCTATTTATCAGCTCACATTTGCATGCTTTTGAAATGCTAGGAGGAGCTGGGGCAAGGATGGGAGCTTGTCCTGTCGCATGGTGCTTGGGTCTCAAACCCGGACTGTCAGCTTTCCAGTTGACAAGCTCAGCTTCTTAATCACTGGGCCATTCTCCCCCCCCTGATCTATAAATATATTTAATATATAAATAGAAACAATAAGATAAGAAATTGGTCGCTCAACAGTGAGAAACTGGTGAAGCAGGCACAGCAGCGCCTGCATTTTCTGCGTCGCATGAGAAAAGCACATCTTCCTTCCCCTGTCCTGACCACTTTCTACAGGGGGACAATCGAGAGCATCCTGTCATACAGCATCACAGTCTGTTTTGGAGGCATCACTGCTTCAGACAGGAAGGCGGTGCAGAGAGTGGTGAGAATGGCCGAAAAGATCATTGGTAGTTCCCTCCCTCCCATCCAGGACATAGCACAGAAGCGTTACTTGAGCAGGGTCCACAAGATTATCTGGGACACTACACATCCTCTTCATGACCTGTTTTCCTTGTTACCTTCTGGGAGGAGGCTTTGTGGTATTCGTAGTAGAACATCCAGATTCAGCCACAGTTTCATTCCATACAGCATTAACCTTGTGAACTCTAAAGCTTCCTCCTTCCGTTATATATTCAAGATGGACAGTATTTAATATTTATTTGCTATGTATATGTAGGGGTGTGGGTCTATACATATGTTGTACATAGTATGTTTAGGTGTGTGTCATGTATGTGTTTCACTTTGAGAGCGGGCAACTAAATTTCATTTTTTTATGTGTGCCGTTGTGCCCACAGTAAAAAAATGATAATAAAGGTTATCTTATCTTATCTTATTAATCATCATTTGGCCAGTTGTAGAAAAGAAATGAAGGAGCCAGGAATGATGGACAACATATTTCTTCCTGATGCTGTAATGTAGACACTGTTAACTGAAGACAAAGCAGAGAATACTTTATTATGAGAATATAGCCATGTAGGCAGTCATATAACATATAGGAAGAAGACAATAAGGAGCAAAAGAGAATGAAACATGTAGGAGGGAGTTGATAAATTAGGGGTCCTTGGTGCTCACTGAGCTTGCTTGCTTTCTTGCGGACATTTCATTACCCAAATTAGATAACATCATCAGGGAGTTGATAAAGGAACCCTTATGCTACCTCATCTACAACACATCATATTCAAGTGTGAAAGAATAAAAACACTTTAGTTGATAATTTTTAAAAAATAAAAAGTTAAAAACATAGAATTGGTATTAAAAGTATCTAGATTTTGGTCCCATTTTTTCAGAAGGGTTCAAGTCACTAGTCATGCATATTTGACAATTGTCCTTTAAGTATCAAACAAGAAATAGAACTTAACTGGTAAGTGGGGGGGGAATAGTTTTATAGTCTCCCTTAATATTGCCCCAATCTGCAATTCCTATTCCTGGGAAGGTTTAATATTTCAATTCTTGTCTAGGGTCGCTTGGTTCAGTTGCTCAGATTTCTGCCGTCCATATTGCTGGAGCCATTTTTAAACAGGGACCACATTTACCAAGGACCACATTCCTGTTTGAAAACATCCAAAGCAGCCCTCTGTGGGCTCTTCCACATCTGGGTGGATGCAAGTGGTGGACATGAATAGTGTAGAAGGAAGCAGGTTTTCTTCAGCACAAATGTAAGCACCTGAGTACAGGTACTGAGGATCCAAGGTGTAAACAATACATACAGTGGTGGGATTCAAATATGTGAACAACCGGTTCTCTGTGTGGATGCTGCTTCTGGAAGTCCATTCTGGGTCTGGGCAACAAAAAATTAGCTACTAGTTCTGCCGAAGTGATGCGAGCCGGCTGAATCCCACCACTGAATACATCCCATATAAGTATACCCCTGTGCTTGTTTGATTTTTCCCAAGAAGAAACCATGCTGAGAATGTTATTAAAAATGAGCATAGTTTTGGCTTATTTTGATACTAACGAAAAAACTGTTGTAAGCTTTCCACTCTGTTTCATACGCGAGTAAAGGGATGATCAAATTCTAACCTACATATGCCAAGACACTGCTGAAAATATATACTTTGAAGCTGATAGAACACACACACGGATACAACACACACCCTGCAAGAATGCCAGTGTGAGCTAAATGGAAGTACGCAAACAGTCTCAGTAGGAACCAGTGTCAGCTACTTGCATGTGATCAAGAAATGAAATATAGTAATCAGCCAGCTTTTCTTTGAAGGAACAGAAACACGCAGAGGAGGAGGGCAATTCAGACTGGAGGGTGATTTACTTGTAAATGATGTGAGGTAGGGAACACATTCAAAGTCAGTTTCAGTCATCAGTCCTAGTGGGTCAGAGGGCTGAAAGATTAATCATCAAAGAACAATGATGGCCTTTTCTATTTGTTCAGGATTTCATGGCATGCTAGCATGTTGCTTTCATCTTCTTCTATTATATACAGGAGAGGTACATCAGGAAGCTAGAGTTATTCTGGGGGGGATAAATAAATAAAAAATCCCCATACCCTGCAAAAAATATTCACCAGTTCATGTTTATTTTATCCAGCGGCTCTGCCTCTAATGCTCTAATAAATTAAATTCTATTAGAAATGGTGTTCAGCTTTCTTTCCTCTCAGGAGTGCCTCTAATCCAATTTGCATTGCTGGGGCATTTGCATAATATTTGCACCCGCAATAAGTTTTTACTTTCTCAAAAATACAAATTATAGATTTAGCACTGAAAGTGGAAGTTCCTTTGTTTCTGAATTTTCTGAATCTTGCAGTCATTGCTACTCCTATTAAACTAGCAACTATAGAAAATATTTATCATATTCAGATGGAAGTTAATCCATTTTTTTCCAGTCTCTGCTTCATACCCAACATATATGTGCACCTGTACAGGGGCATGTTCACGATTCTATAATTATAGTAGCAGTTGTGATAGTAGAAGTAGTGAATATGAATGTTTGGTAATTTGGCAATTTTTAATATTCTTTTAATGATGACAACTGCAGCCATTTATCATAACCTTGTTTGTAAGTGGTGTGGTCAGGTGGGTGCGAACAAAAAGACTGAGGACTGCTTCAATATAAGAAAGCTTGGTTTTATTTATTAAAACTGTATTGTTTTATACCCCCGGGTAGGGAAGGAGAAGAGATTAACATCTGCGGGTGCGCAGATGAGGGGTTGAGTGAGAGAGTAGAGGCTGGGGAGGGAGGAGAGATGAGAAAAACATCGTGGGGGGGCGGTGGAAGAAGTGAGAGGTCCAGTACAAATGCTGGGGGTGGGGGTGGATGTGAGGCAGAGGGCACCCATATGCCCCCAATGGCCCCCTGCCGAAGGAAGAGTGGGGAGGGGGGGAGGACTTGTACCTACAGACAGGCCGAGGAAACATCGAATTGGAAGATTGGAACGAGAAAGGAGGAGGAGAGGGGAGAATGCAAAGGAAGGGGGGGACAGTGGAGGGGTTGTCATGGGGATGGAGGGTGGGGAGAGTGAGTGGCAGGAGCGTGGACATGATAGAGAGGGCACCCCCGCATCAAGAGGACGACAAGAGGGGATTCATAAAAAGGAAAAGGAGGGGTGTGGGCATGAGGGAAGAGATATCGCTAACGGCGAGGTAATAAGAACGAATGGGGAGGCGCGGCTTGCGTCCCCAATGGTCCGGCCCCGGGGAAATGCGAGGGGAGGAGTAATGGTTACACACACACCTAGGGAGGTAGGGTTGAATGGTGGTGTGAACGGGGGAGAGAAGGAAGAAAGGAGATGGCTGGAGGATGAGAATGAAGGAGTAGTGAGAGTAGTGGGAACACGGGTGAGAGAGAAGTCAGACAGCGCTATGGGGAAGAAGGAGGAGGAAAGTAAGGTGGGATCGCAAGTGGCCAGGAAAAGAAAAAAGGTTAATGAACAGCAGGATGAGGTCCCAAACGAAGGGGTGCCGCCCCCTCCCGATGAACAAGTAAAACAGAGAAAGAGAGGAGGTGGGAAAGAGAGAACCAGGAACGCAACAACTCGCAAAAGAACAATCAAGAATGCAAAACAGGAGGACTATCTGGGCCCGGTCATGAGATCGAGGAGCCGGGTGCAAAAGGCACCACTCCCATAAAAACAGCCACCCACTGATGGTTAGCCACCCTGACAAAGCCGGCAGGAGGCCGGCGAAAGCTAGGTGTTTTTAATTGTAAATAAACTTGTTATAGTTTTATCTCCTGGTGGTCTCACGGTTTGTAATTCTCCAGACATTATATATATATATATATATATATATATATATATATATATATATATATATATAT
>NW_015386536.1:464294-488397 GCF_001527695.2 Protobothrops mucrosquamatus
CACAATGAGCATGAATTTGGGCAAACTCCAGAAGACAGTGGAGGACAGGGGCAGCCTGGCATGCTATGGTCCATGGGGTCCCAAAGAGTCAGACACAACTTAGCGACTGAACAACAACAATTTACTCACATGAAATAAGGCCATGTCTTAGAATGGTATATACAGAGCAGAATCATGCCCTTTCAAAATTCAGATGCTTGGCAACTGGTTCATACTTATGACCGTTGCTATGTCCTCGGGTCATGTGATCAGCTTTTGCAATCTTCTGACAAGCAAAGTCAATGGAGAAGCCAGATTCTTTTAACAACTATGTCATTAACTTAACAACTGCAGTGATTCACTTAACAACTGTGGCATGGAAGGTCGTAAAATGTGGCAAACTCACTTAACAAATGTTTCACCTGGCAACATAAATTTTGGGTTCAATTGTGGTCATATTTCGAGAACTACTTGTAGTATACATAATATGCAATATGCAAAATTTACAATGTAAGTATAAAGACTAAGACCTTCTTACATTCAATTTGATTACTGTCGTGCCCTTTCTCTGAAACTATCTTTGAAATGTCCCTAGAAGTGTTGTTCTAGAAGACAAAAACTCTATTGACTGGCAGAAAGATATTCCACTGGCTCTTCAAAGGTTGGACTGGTTACTAATGTGCTTCTGAATATAAGTCAAGGAGCCAGAGCTGAACCTAAAAGACATAACAGTCCATTTCTAGGTTCTAACTGTAATGGGGCACAGAAGTAATGGAAATTAAAATAAACAGCATTCTCAAAAGCCATCCCTAAATTGTGAGATCCAAAAGGCTAGACTGGTGAGTCTTGTGATAGCCTTTAGTCCTTCAGTTAAATTGTCCTAAATTCAGAAAAATATTTAGTCCACAAATGCTATTCACAATTTATTTTACCTTCTGTATCTGCCCACTTTTAATATACAACATCTATTTGAAACTTTTATTAATTAAAAAAAACTGTTTTGAGTTTAACTTCTGCTATCCCTGCCTAAGCGATGTATAAATATAAACCAGTGATATATCATTTCACAATACATATACATATACTCGTAAACAAGGTAGAAATAAAAAAAACCTAAATTGACTGGAAAACATATTCCATAGTAAATTCTGGCATAAGGCCTTATTCCCAAAATTTTATCTTAAAGGCACAACTTATTCTATTAATAATCTTGATTTTCTTATATATTAATAGAAGAGCTAAGAGAAAAAGATCATGATCAGAGTAGGATTTTTTAATTGTGAACACCAATAAAATAATCTCTGTAAAAAGCAGTCAAAAGCACATTTACACAGAAAAGAGAGTGAAACAAAAAAGAAATGTATGAAATTATCTTGGATAGTTTTCTGCCAAGATTTGGGTGGACATCAATGCACATTCAGAATAGTGGCACTGATTTCAGTATAAAGGCTTTTACAAAGTAAATTCAAAAAATGAAGAACTGGGAAATTATGCTGAGAAACAAATCTTACAAAAATTGGAGAATGTCTGGTTTTCTACCTTACTGTGGCAACAGCACACATTTTCATATTAGTTGCATCTTTCTGTTTTTATTATAAAACTTTTTATAGAATGAACCCTGTTGGTTAAAGTGCAGTATTGTAGGCAAACGTTTGCCCACAGCCTGGAGTTTGATCCTGACTGTGTTCAAGATTGATTCAGCCTTCCATCCTTCTATGGTCGGTAAAATGAGGACCCAGATAGTTGGGAGCAATATGCAAAGTTACAATGCTACTACATTGTAAACTGCCCAGAGAGTGCTGTAAAGAGCTATGGGGCTGTATGTAAACCTAAATGCTATTGCTATTTGCCATAATTTTTATGTATTTTATAAGCACTATTAACAAGTAATGTATAAGTACACATAGCTGAGATATGTTCAAAATAGCATTTTGAACAAAAGTAGTCACATTAAACCTTGCTTTTTGCTCCTTATAACAACAACTGCTTATATTTTGCATATCTTGTTTCAGGTCAGTAAACAGTCACAATTACACAGCATTTGAAAGCAAAATCCCTTTAGGGACTGCTCATATGTAAGCTCTTGAGAACAACATCTTCTGTTCAACTGTTATTCTACAGGATAATGTATTGCTCTAATTCATGGAAGAGAGCTATCCACTCAATCTTTCCTTGTCATAAACAGATGAACCAGATTCCACAGATAGGCCCCACTGTGAGCAAAGGAATAAGGCAGCTAGGAGAAGAAATAAATTGTGTATACATAAGATATGCATGCACCCTGATGAGGGGAGGGGGGGGAGAGAGAGATATAAATTGCAGAAGAAAGAGTGTAGAAGCAGGGATTTCACAGCCAAAATGAACAGGCACATAAGGTGCAATAATCAAAGCAACTAGTGTCTGCTGGACCCTGTTGTTCTTTGCCTCTGTCCCTAAAATAATTTGTATTTTCATCTGTTTTCAAGACACACTCTTAATTATTTTATCCTCTTTTCTGGGTGGGTGTCATGGAGCCATGTTTACATCAGAAAGATAGCCATTGGATTTGGGGAGAAAGAAAACAAGAAGAAAAATTCAAGATGAAAACTGGATAGTTCTAAGCCATATCTTTACACTATTAATTCTCCTTCCTATCCTAAGGCTTATCTGAACAAAGAAAGGAATTTTATGAGGAAAAAATTAATATAACATGTATTAATATGCTGATAATCAGATCCTAATCCAGAGGTGAACTATTGAAAGATTAGTGCAGAAGTGGAAGAATGTGTCTTTCTGAACTACAACTGCCAGCAGTCTTCGTCTTTGGACTCCTGCTAGAGCTGCTGAGAGTTATAATTTAACATAGGTTGTCTACTTTTGAATTAGAGATTCCCCCATGTTTCCATTCTCACAAAATTAGATGTTTCACTGAGCCAATGTAGAATAAATGGTAAAGAACATACTTCCATTAACTTAAGTCTGCATGAAATAGTACAAACCTTAAGCCACAGACTAGGAACATATTTTATGAATTTGTTAACAGGAAAGCAGTTTTCTTATAATATATAAAAGGATCATTACGCATTAGTATTTCTTCATGCAAGAAGATAACCTAAGGAGTAACTCTAAGCGAAACATTTGTTTTGTTTATTATTTGAATGTTGTCTCTCACATGCAGATGTTGAGTGAAAATAAACTCTGAGCAATAGAGAACAAAAAATAGGGGAAATGCTTTCTATTTTGTAAGCAGGAAAGAATCAAACTATTTATTTCTTTAAATTGCTCATCTTAAAGGAAATGGTTTGATTAATTCTGAAGATGAGCAAAAGCCTTTCCTATTTTAATTAAATAAATACTAACACACACACACACCCAAAGCAACCTGATGCTACTCTTAATGCCCCAGTGCTCCATAGAACAGTCTTGAATGCCAGCCTAGACATACAGTAAGAATAGAAGATATAAACATGGAGCGAGACAAAGAAAAAGGGAAAAGCAGAGAGTAACTAATAGAAAAAGTATATGGTGGACAAGGAGGCAGAGAGCAATTTAATAGCTCCCATAAACTGTTGATCACTGATACTGTTGCATTGCCTCCCAACTACTCTCTCGCCACTGTTTGTTTGTTATAGAAGGGAAGAAATTGTTAGATTGTTGTCCTGGTTCAAATATGGTTAGCAACTACTGTAGGAAGGTAACTTGGAAAGGAACTTCAGGAAAAAAAACTTGCTATGTAAACAAGACGGTGTCAAAGGAGCTACTGTTTTCAATATTTACATTCTAAATATTTGACAATAAATCTTGTTTGGGCCTGAAAGTAAATAGGTAAAGTAAATGTGCAGGTCTCTTAGGACAAATTCACTTTGTTAGACCTTGTGATGGAAAAATAATAAAATAAAGCAGCAAGTTCTTTCCTTCCCCTCCATCCTGGTAATCCTATCATGGCAAAACAATGGGAAAAATAGAATGGGGGAGGGGGGAGTCAAACTGCTGAGGAAAATCTAAACTGATATTTGGCCCACCTGACTAGATCTCATTTCATGTGCCTTTAAATGTACTGTTTTGTGCCATGTGAATAAAACTAGGCCTTTATTCACTTTTATTACACCAACATTTACTTCATGGAACTAGGCAAGCATAAAACAAAATGTACAGCTGCATGGAAGTTTCTACTTGTGCAAGCGAAAAGAAACTGCAGCCTTCTTCAAATCTTTTCACCCAAGTCAGAACAGAAGAGTGTCAAATAAGGGATTCAAAAAAGGCTTTCTGGGGAAGAATGATACAAAGCTGCTGGAATATTAAACTCTTAAATTGGTTTTAGCCAAATTTTAGTAGAAGCGGCCGATTATATATTTATTTTTAATGATTTTTTAAAACTTCTATTGTATTGTATTAAATTGTTTTTAACTGGCTGTAAGCCGCCCTGAGTCCTACGGGAGAAGGGCGGGGTATAAATTTAATAAAAATGAAAATGAAATGAAACTAGAGTTCATGTTTAAATAAGCATCGTCTGATTTCTCGAACAGATTTGCATGCTAAGGAGGATGATTTTGCTCTCCCTTCTTTCAGAGAACCCTCACTGAGCACGTGTGTGCTCATCCAAGGGTGTTCATCCCGACAGAGAAGAATTTAGGATTTCTTCAGCCTTTTTGGGGACATAATTTCAGCTCCCTCTCCCCCTTTTCCTTTTGTGGCAATAAGGGTAGTACTTGTAAGCCAGTTCCCTTATTAGGAGATGAATAGAAACCGAAAGAGCAGGCAGTTCTGATGGTCTTTGGTGGGATCTGACTTTTTTTTTTAATCTATTCCATACACTTTCATTTGAGTTGTATTGCACTTTGATCCATTTGGTTTATTCGGGTTTTGCTCACCTATGCATCCTCTTTTTTCATTGATTTGCTAAGTATCAGGAGATTTTAGAGAATGAAATCTCATGCCAACAAACTTGAAAGGATAGGGCAAATCCTATCTTTGGATCCTCCAAAAATGACCAGTAAGCTTTGAGTAAGCTTGAGGCAAGGTCCGCAGGATTGTCTCAGACACTACACATCCTCTTCACAATTTGTTTTCCATGACCTGTTTTCCTTGTTCCCTT
Organism: Protobothrops mucrosquamatus; assembly: GCF_001527695.2. NCBI lineage: Eukaryota > Metazoa > Chordata > Lepidosauria > Squamata > Viperidae > Protobothrops > Protobothrops mucrosquamatus. The sequence continues at coordinate 469,348 of NW_015386536.1, forward strand.
CTGGGAGGAGGAGGAGCCTTCATGGTCACAGTTTTATTCCATATAGCACTAACCTTGTGAACTCTCAGGTTTCCTCTTTTTGCTATGTGCTCACAATGGACAGTGATTAATACTTTTGTGTGTGTGTGTGTGTGTACATGTACACAATATACACACACAAACACACATACACACACATATTTATATGGATTAGGTATATAGCATGTGTATATGTGTATTGTATGTGTATGAGTAGATATATATTTTCTTTTGAGAGTAGGAAACAGATTTTCATTTTTAGTGTGGGTCAGTGTGCTCACAGTAAAAAATGAAAATAAAGTTTATCTTATCTTATATCTTATCTTATCTTATCTTCTCATCCTATCTTGTCTCATCTCATCTCATCTTATCTTATCTTGCCCTACCCTACCCCTACTCTACCCTACCTTGTCTTGTCTTGTCTTGTCTTGTCTTGTCCTGTCCTGTCCTGTCTTATCCTATCCTATCCTATCCTATCCTATCCTACTCTACCCTACCCTACCCTACCCTACCCTACCCTACCCTATCCTATCCTATCCTATCCTATCTTATTCTATCCTATCCTATCCTATCCTATCTTATCCTATCTTACCTTATCTATCCTATCCTATCCTATCCTATCCTATCCTGTCCTGTCCTGTCCTGTCCTGTCCTGTCCTGTCTTGTCTTGTCTTGTCTTATCAGGCAACAACTCTATCTGCCTTTAAAGCAGGCAAACAATGAAATAAAATTAGCAACTTAATCAGTTTACTTCAAGCACTGTTGATGCTATCCACATTCCAGAAGTTGACTAATCTCGGTTCAGGTCCTATCGCTTGTTGTCGATTGTGTGAACCTTTAATCCAATCTTGGCTGATGTCATCCTTTCAATGATGGGTTCTGTTTGATGATGAAGAGGACATTCATGAAAATGTGATCAGGATTGCAAGGGAATTATTGTGTAGATATTTGGCGGCTTAATAGGTGAAGTGGTTCTGAGTTTTGATTTGTTTCCAATTCCTTCAGCCCCAGTTTACAAAGATGTCAGCAGCTGCCACTTACTTTTTAATACATATTACCATTTTGTTTTCAAGTTCGAGTCAAGTTATAAGGATGCCCTAGCCAAGGAGGTGTGCTTTTTTTGAAGCTACTAAGCTATCATAAACTAATAATGCATATCAATGGGTGACATATTACCCAAAGGAAAAAAAATCCAATTTCTCCAGAGAGAGATATTAGAATACAGAGAGGTCACCTACTGCATAATTCTGTAAAATGTCATCAAACAAAAATGTTGCATTCAGTCGGGAAGTCAGTATTAATATTTAAAAGTTATTGTGCCAAAACTTTTTTTATCTATATTTCCTTTCATATATTGACCTTAAGTTTCCAGCTGAACTGAGTTTATTTCTCTGTCCTTGAAATACTTTCAGTGAGTGGGATGCTACTCTTTTCTTTGAACTGTAATCTTTTGGGACTCCAGAGAGAAAAATACAGCATATTCAGAAGTCATTTGTTGCTTCAGTTTATTTTGTACTGAGATGACAAATACCACAGTTTGGGGATTCCTACTGTTTTCTGTTGAGGATCCAATCACTAGCCTAACTTTAGAAGCTAAGCAGTTCAAATTCATGTAATTGTTACAATGACTAGTGATACCACCAAATTCAGAAAATGCCTAGTTTAAAAGAAACATCCTTTACAAACAATCAATCTTATTCGGGGGGTCCTTATGAAAATTGAAAAGTGTGAAATGGGGAGAATGGGTCCTATCATTAGAATTCTCCCTTTTCATTTCCTATGTTTGAAAATCAATATAACCTGGTGTTTCCGATTATGTATTTACTTAGATAGTTATCAAATAAGCAATCTGTTTTCCGTCAGAAATTTGATATTTGGGTCAAGAATTTCTATGATCCTTAACATCAACCATGCCAAAAGGAGCTTCTATGTCCAAAAACAAAACAAAATGAAATGAAAAAAACCTAAAGGCACATTTTACCTACCTCTATTAGAAAACCTCTGCTAGAATTCTTATATAGAAACATCTATTTTGAATATAGGCTAAGGATGGCTAGGACATTGAAAGCATTACAGAAAATGATGTTTATGACTTTTATTTCTGTTCATTCAATATGAAAACTGTTTGGATTGACCTGATCTTTCTAAAAATGATTAGTTTCCAAACTATTATTTCTTCTTTCTTCTACATCAGAGCTGAAAACAACATTTCCTGATCAAAGAAGTGTCTATCAATAATAATCGGTTGCCTTCTCTAACACTTAGTGACAACAAATATCAACACATCTGTCTAATGATCAGATTGTATGTTGCCATGTTTATTTGCCTTTATTGTACAGCTAATTTAAATGCTGGCAAAGGAAGGGAAAGAATTTCATTGTGGATTTTATTGGAAATTAATTTTGGTATTCCATTCCTATTATAAGTTATAATGGTTCAAACTATACAATCAAATCAAGCCTGTTAGCATTCATCTTTCCTCAATCAAAAATCTGGAGGAAAAAAAGAAAGAAATCTTCTGGAATAAAAAGGTGTATAAATGAAAATTATGTGCACACAATAATAGTTACATTTAAAAGGCTGTTTACATTAAGGATAATTTGCATTTTAAAGGCCTGCCTCAGGAAAATTTAGATGCCAGTAAACAAAAGCAGTGCAATTTGCATTTAAAAAAAATCTTGTAGATGTAAATGGTTACAAAAAAATTTATTAGTTTTTTTAAACCCATAGGAATATTGTCCTACTAACAAAAGGAGTAACTAGAGCGGTTATTTTATGAATCACACAATTCTAATTATCTGACCTTATGAAGACTTATTATATTATACATCTTGGCTGCTAAAATATATTTTATGCTACAAGATGAAATTTAAATTCAGTGAGATATAGAAATGTAGCATATGAGGAGGAAGGAATATTAGGCATGTTTGCCATCTTGCGTTATTTATAAAAAATAATAAAGGTGAGATATAAATAGATAGATAGTTAAATAGAATTAGAATTAGAATTCAAACAGATAAGCACCTGCCATGTAACCTCCCCAAACTTATCAATTGTTGATAGGAAAAAACAAAAAAGTCTGGATAGTAGATGTGGCAAAACTTGAAGGCAGCAGAATAGAAGAGAAACAACTGTAGAAGACAACAAAGTACAAAAGCCTGCAAATAGAAGTAGAATGATTGTGGCAAAAGAAAGCACAGCTAAAACCAATTGGAATACAAATGTTTTGCAATTCCCAAAAAACTGGAGCACTATTTGAACACCATCAACATTAGCAAAATCAACATCAATCAATTGCAAAAGGTAGCTTTACTTGGAACAGCTTACATCTTGTAACCATATCTTTAACACCATCAAACACAACATCTGTTTATCCCAGATCCTTCAGAAGGACTCAGTATGATGGAACCTCCATGATGGGACAGTGGGAAAATAAGTAGTTAAAACATTTGAAATTTATATTATAACTTAAAAGAGAATTTAAATAAAATGATATGCCATTGGTATATGATTCTGGAAAAAAATATTCAGAACATATAAAAGGATGTTTGTTGGAAAATATGGACTTTTAACTCATATGAAGTGTGATAAGTATTTGTAATTCATCCCATCTCGGATTCAGTCTCCAGGAAACCTTTACTATATAGTCCATTAGCTCAGCATGGGAAACACTACATGAAAGGTTCCAAAAGGTTGGGGGGGAGGAGTGGGAAGAAGAGCCCCTTGCTTATGCAATTACTATTTTGGTGGGGACACAAGAAAGGGAAGAGGGTGGGAAATATTGGATTCAGGAATTGACGCGTCCATCCTGAAATCAGAGGTCTACTGAGGATTGGTTAGTCCAGGGGTAGACAACCTTGGCTCTTTTATGACTAGTGGACTTCAATTCCCAGAATTCCTGAGCCAGCCAAGCTGGCTTAGGAATTCTGGTAGTTGAAGTCCACGAGTCATAAAAGAGCCAAGGTTGCCTACCCCTGGGTTAGTCCCAATAAAAATGTTTGGATGAATGACAAAATTATGACATCATGCTATACACTCCCACACAGACTTCCTATTACTGAAATTATAGGTATGATAGTGTTCTCTTTTTCTCCAGTGGATTTAAATTGGATGCTCTTTCCGCTACTTTGGGGTTCCCCCCCCCAATTTTTCCATTTTAATCATTTTCTACCTATTTCATTTCCTCTTTATTTCTTTGCCTATTATGGTCCTACTTCTAGGACCATAAGTTCTCAAGTGCATTATTTTTTATTTATTCTTCCTCTTTTTGTTTATCTCACTTATGAATAATTCATTATTTACAATCGACTCTTTCACATGTAAACATGTAAATAATACATCTGTATGTATCTTGCCTTTCGTTTTGTAAGCAGCTGCCTTTCCAGTTCCATTTTGATCCAAGGGGTACTATGAGGGTGCAAATGTAGTCCTCTTCTGATAAAAAGAAGCTGTTAAGTGTTTATAATTTTATCATGATAGAAAATGGGAGAGCAAAATTCTTTTTTTTTTCCTGATTCACATTCCAGATAGGGTGATTTTTGTGCATATACCTGACATTTCATGTAGGAGAGCAGCCTGATTTTTTTTCTGGAAGGTGACATAAGAATACTATGAATAGATAGACAAACACATTAATGGAGAGATGTGCTCTTATCTCTATTTTTATGCAGTGGTAGGAAAAGCTGCCTGCACTATTTTTTTGTTTTAGACAAGAATCCTTTGAGAATATAACAACTGGAAGGAAATTTAATTCTATTGCTAGGGATATCTGTTCCTTCTGCAGTCCTGGCTTTATCTTGCCAACTGATTAGCTGTTATCAATCCAGTAGACCTGAATCAGAGGCTAGCAGATTTTCCAAAATAATAACAGAGGATGCTTTTCTTACAGGCATTGCCTCAGGAAGTAGAACGCCCCCAAAGCAGTTAACTTGCAGTTGTGGTAAAAACAGAGCTTTCCCTAAATACAAAGCATTTTATTGACAAAGGAAAATGCAATGTTCAAGCTAGCCATTGAATAGGTTTTTCACAGAAAGGAGTGTCAGAGGGATAGACAGTACCCCAAAGAGAATGTGACTGATAAATGCAATGCTTAGACCAGTTGACAGGAAATTTAAGCTACATGTTTATATCTTTATGTTCAGTAAGAGTTCAGAGACTGAAGCAGAAATCCTCAATATACAGTAAATCCAAAGAGAAAGTTGAAAAAAACAAGTTTTCTTCAATTTGGCAGAGCATTATAGGTAGAGACCACTGGACATTTGAGTAGAGAAATGAGGTAAAAAATACTGATAAGATACAGCAGTGGTCCCCAACCTTTTTGGCTATATGAACTGGCACTGGTGGCAGTGCTGGAGGGTTTGCAAACTCAGGTGCAAATGAAGCTTGGTGCACTTACCCGCTGCTTGCATGGCCTAGTTCCCAACAGGCCGCATATCAGTACTGGGCTGTGGACCAGAGGTTGGGGACCACAGGATCACAGAAAAGGGCACCCAAAGCTAGTAGTCCATATAGTTAAAGATTTTGTTTACCCATGTGAGGTCATCTCTGAAATTACACTGGGTTTAGGGATCCAAGGTATAAGTAGATGTATTAAACCAACATTTTAGAAGCCAGACATGCTAAGTACAGCCCTAGATTTCTCCTGGGCTTTTATTTTTTTATATAAAATGTCTAATGGTGTGCTGTTTTACTATTTTTCCAGTGACCTAATATAGAAGGGTTTCACTCTTAGCTTCTAGATATCCCATCTCAGGAGAAAAATCAGGTACTCAGCAAAAGAAAAATCATTATTTTAAAATAACCTGCCAGGCAACCTTTTCTAAACTAAGAACACAGAATAACCACTATGCAATTTCAGGCCTACTGAGAAAAAGGTTGAATGGAACAGGTGGAAAGAAGCAAATTTTTATAATAAAGCTACTTTTCTGCTTAAATATATGTGCATTTTGATGCTCTAACCATATACAGACACAGACATATTTTTGCATACATACACACGGGCACACATAGACACATATAAACACACAAAAGTAAGTCCAGTAAGTCATTGCCATTGAAAAAAGTATTGTTGTTGTTTTTATTATTGTTTTTGTTATTATTTATTCTATGGCTGTACAATTGTATACAAATAGCTATTATGGTATGGAAAATTGGGAGATAACAGCAGAAGAATTGTTCCATGGGAGGACATGGTAGCCTGTAATCCAGACTGAATCCCTTGCAAGCTGCTACCACCTTGTCTCAGTCTAGGGAGAGAAGAGCAACAAATATGATTAGGGAACTGGAGGCTAAAACATATGAAAAACAATTGCAAGAATTGGGTATGTCTAGTTTAATGAAAAGAAGGACTAGGACTAGCAGTGTTCCAATATCTAAGGGGCTGCCACAAAGATGGGATCAACCTATTCTCCAGAGCCCTTGAAAGCAGGACAAGAATCAAGGGATGGACACTAATCAAGGAGAGAAGCACTAAGGAACAATTCCCTGACAGTTAGAAAAATTAATCAGTGGAATGGCTTGTCTCCAGAAGATGTGGAAAGATTGGCCAACCATTTGTTTGAAACGTTATAGGGTTTCCTTCTTGAGCAGGAGATTGGTCTAGAAGACCTCCACGGTCCCTTCCAACTCTGTTATTCTGTTATTTTATTATAAGGTGCTGAACCTATGTACCAGAGTTAGGGCTAACTTTTTGTAATAGCGGGCTGCCTGAAGGTCTTGTTAATCTCATACCTCCCTCAAAGGAAAAAACTTCAAGATGTAATTGTCACATTTCCCTACAGTAGCCACTGCTCCCAGTCCAGTGACACATCAAGTTTTCCTTGGCATCTGCTGAAATACCAAATTTTAAACTATTGCCATTGAATAAACAGGAAGGAAACAGAAGGACTTGACATTTCATTTGGCATCCTCGTTCTTTCATTGACAAGAAACATAACAAAGCAAAAACCTGTTGTACAGAATGGCCTTTCCTATTAAGCAGCCTAATAATTCAAGGTGATCTCTGCATCCAGGGTTGCAGTACAGCACTTTTTGCAATGGTTTGAATCATAGCAATGTGTTTCAATGTTTTTAAATAATCGAAGCAGATAATTCCTGGTATTATACAAACCTGTCATTTAAAATAGAAACAGAAGAGGAAAAAAAGTTTTTTTCCCCAAAAAAAGTATAGTTTTCCAATTAGGACATTGGCCTCCCAAAGTCAGAGGGATTTGAAAATTTAAAAGACAGAAAAGCCGTATCTCCCTGATACAATGAAATTCATGCTCAGCATCAAAACACATTATGATATAAAAATTGTTTGATTTCCTAATGAGTTTCTATTCAATCAAAGAGCCCCTATCAGAACTCTTCATTGTCCCTCGATGTAGCTCATTAGCTTTTAGCAATAACATTTGAAGGAAGTGAGCCAATGAGTTTCTCCTCAAATTCTCTGAGAGGAATATGCTAAACAAAAACTAGTTTTTCAGTCTGTCAAGATAAGTATTTTTTTAAGTCATAGAGAGTCTCATGGATATAAATTGGATTTGTATGAATTTCTATATATGTTTCTCCTTTTGGATATTAAGAAATAAAAATTTAAAATTGCAAGACAAAAATGTCTTATAAAACACATTACTTTTTTCAGGATCTCTGTAAAAAAATAGCAATTTTAATTAAAAATAATTGTATTTATTAAATAATACTGGTTTCTATGCATGACCTGCTAGCATATATTTAAGAAAAAGTACAAGTGTACAAATGACCTGAACAATGTTTTCTAATGAAAAGTATTATAAGAAAATTAAGTCACAGATGTGATAGAAATGTTACATGGTATTTGAATATAGAGGTAAAAGATAAATAATTATATTGATTTCTTCTGTTATTCTTCAGTATTATTATACCCCTTGCAGGTTGAAGATATTTTAAGACTGGGCATTTATCATTTGTTGGTGTTGTTTTTACATACCAAATCCATAAAAGGTCAATGATTAATACAAAAGTATTCCTTAAAGTGCTAGTAAAGTAAATATTAGTGCTAAATGTTAGATCAGGAATGTATAACTGGAAGCTTACTGAAGATATTTTATCATAATACCCATATCTGAATTTTATATTTTCTCCATGCAACAACAAGGAATTATATTTCATGCAGCTTTATGAGCATCATAATCATTTCTCCACGGTACCATTCCAACTGAATACTAAACTGCCATATTTTAGACTGTTTTTTTAATCTGTTGGTGACTGCAAGTATATTTTGTTGTACAAAAGGTTGCTCATCCTGTCCCTCTATAGAATATCCTCCATATTCGACATGCTAAAAGCAGAGGTTTGTGGGTGATCTTCTATTCATATTAACACAAACAGGAATGGATCTAGGGGCCCATTGGCCAGGGAGAATGGCTGGAAGTGGCCCAACCGAGGAGGAACATTGCAGGCAAATGGGCGGAGGCGAAAGGCTCGAGGTGAAGGAGGTATGGCCAAGGGTAGGAGCCTAAAGGTCCCATTCCATCGGGAACTGTGTTAAAACAGCATTTCTGACCACTGAAAAATGTTTACTTCCTCCCTGAAAAGAGAAGATCAGGAACTAAGTAGTGGGAAGGAAAATGAAAATATTAGTGGTGCAAGTTCCACCTGTTCATCTCCATACATTTTAACTCACCTATGAAGAGGCTGAACACTTACAAGTATATGAAGCTAAGACCAACATATACAGCTGGTAATGAAGGTTTTTTTTTCCTATTCAGTCATTTTTCCAGTGTAGAGTAGAAATTATAAAGAAGGAAAGACATTTTATTAGATCCACCCATACTTAGAAATTAGCATTCCAACATTGCAGTGTATTGGAAAGGAAGTATCTAAGAAATAAGTGTATTTGGCCCAGATACTCAGGACATAGTCAGAAACTACAGGTAGAAAATAATGGGTGAAAAGATAAGTGAAAACTAATTTTATATCTGAATTATATCTTTAATTGAAAAAATATAGCCCAATAGTATTATGAGGATAAATAAAAAAGAACTTTGTATGAACAATACAAAAGAATATACAGTATGTAGCTCAGGGTTGAATTGTGGAATCTCTGGTGTTCTCTGAGCTCAGTTGTTTGCTGCAGACATTTCATTACTCAAGTAGGTAACATCATCATCACTGTATGACATCATCAGTGCAGTGCAATATCATTGTGCACTGATGATGTTACTTAGTTGGGTAATAAAATGGCTGCAAGTAAAGAACCAAGTTCAAAGAGCACCGAAGATTCCACAGAATGAAGAAAGTCAAATAAAGCAAATACATAAGTATAGATTTCTTTCTTCCAAAAAGTCACAGGTAAATCTCCCTTTTTGGATTCAAAACAGTTTGGGTCTGTCTAAATTGCACCATCCCATCATCCATATATCTACCATCTCACTGTAAAATTAAGCCAGCTACACTGGAAGAGGAATGCTGCAACAGAGGAACATGTGCGATTTCAGTATCTCCAGTATTGCTGGCACCACACACAGTTCCTTTGGCAAGGCATGTCAGGAAGGAAAAGGAGGCATGCTCCCAAAAGATCTTCTTCTAGGGTACTGTTAGACTGCTGCCTTTCCTGTTCTTAAACTGACATTTGGAAAAGTTCTTTTTAATGGGACATCAAACAGACTCTACAGGAACTAAAGCTAGCACTCTGCCAGAGAGAAACTTTTTGACCTTTGGAAAGTATCATCCTCATTATAGACAATGCCTGTTGACTTAAAACTCATTTGTCATCTGAGCTCTCTCTTCTGCTTTTTGATAAATAAGAGTACAAGCAACACCAGATACCTTTTCTCATGGCTGTTAATTTCCAGACAATATTGCATTAAAGCAGTGTTAAGATTGCAAATTCCTGCCAATGATTTATGGGTAGCAACATACTTTTTTTTAATGTTTTATTCCCGTTTTCAGAAAAGTCAAACTCAGTAAAGTTTCTGTGCATAATTAAGATGAAATCAAAAGGAGGAAAAAGGGCACAATCCAAGAAAGCTGACCTCTTTAAATCCCATTATTTCACTGGGATTACTAAATCTCTTTCTCTCGTTCTCTCTCTGAAATCCGCCTGTGTTGAGAAATGCCCATTGGGAAGCTCTAGGCCATTAAAAAGGAATTTCAGTCCTTGGATTATGAGCTGTTCAGTCTTTTCTAAACTTCCGGGAATCTTCTTGAGTATTAAGTCATGGTGAAAGGTCAGGACATAAATTCTCTAAAGTAATTAACTAGCCCACTTTCTGGATCAAAAGACACATTGGTTTTGAGAACACACAACAGGCGCTCAAATAAAATGGCTTCTAGGTGGAGCTTACCTGTGAATAGTTGTCGGTGGGTGTGATCAAAAAGAAATATGTACTTGGCCAATGGCAATCTGATAAAGCTGCTTTCTTCTCAACATTTATGGATTTCCCTAAAATGGCCTACATTACCCCAACTTTAGTTTCTCTAGCAATGTGAACGTCTCTACAGACTAAGCAGTGAACTGCAGACATTCACTGTTTTTATTTTCAAAGGATGCCTGTGGAGCTTATGAGGCCTCCAAGAACATTCTGGAAAATCAAGGCAATTCTGAATGCTGATAGTTCAATTTTCAGCTGGCCAGTTTCCTTTTTCCATTTTAGGTAACATTAAAATAATTTTTGAAAAGATAGAAAGTAGGTCAGGAGCAGGGGTGACATGTAGAGATAGACAGATCTGTGGGAACGCTAGTTTAATATGCACAATGAGGGGATTCCAGAAATGACTTTATTCATTACAGGAAGGAAAATGCTTGGATTTTGTGTAGAATAAGTATATTTTCAAAGCGGATTCTGAGTTCATCCTGACTCTTGGACAAAGCTTGAAAATTGTATGAACTGAGGAATTTTAAGATAATTTTAGTACAATGTATATTTACAAATTAGTTTGCACAAAATTTAATCTCACTCAGACTGAGGAAACATTATGAAGCACCAGAATAGGCAAATAGTAAATCCAGAAATAGAGAACCTTGGTCCAGTGGTCAGTCTTGGGTGGAATAACTATAGACATATTCCACCTCAGATACATTATCTAGTAAAAGATGTTTCTCAGCACCTCATATCTCTCTCCAAAAATGGAACATCATGAGTTTCCAGTTGAAATCAGTATTAGAAAAATAATCATATATTGAGAGGGGGGGGGGAGGGAGAGAAGGGGAGAGAGAGAGATAAATTTTACAGCATAAACCTGAACAATATATACACTCATTATACTTGCAGGCACATTGTACCACTCATAGAATACAAATAGCCACTCAGTGAAGTCCATAATTAAGTAAGAAAGTCCCCTTGAGAATCTTTTTAATACTGAGCCTCAATGACAAGGATTTCCTTTTTTACTTCAGGGAGATTTAAAAAAAAATATCTCCAACTTGATAAACCAGACAGTGGTTGAAGAAAGAAAAACAATTTTTTTGAGACTTAGATGGATGGGAGCAGAAAACTTCATATGCTGTTTCTTCAGCCTCTTACTTTATCTAATTAAAAACATTCCTCAAAGAGCCTGAGGGAATGCATGGTGGCAGACAAACAATGACTTTGCTTTAGATATCCAGATTTTGTCTCCTCAATTAATTACTGCTGTTGAGTAAAATAAGATTATTCCAGCACTATAAGACTATGCAGCAAAGGAGCATAGGGCATAAATCATTTATCCTGTCCCAAATGAGGCCTCATCTGAGGTAGTAAGAATAAGGTGCTTACATTGTGTTTAGCAAATGAGATGGGATTAATTTTAATCAGTGTAGGATCTGCTGGAGTCAGAAAAGATCCACCTCAACCAGTTTCTTTTTCTACACAACTGCAACAAAGCAATGGGTGGCAGTTGTAGATCAAAGAGCCTTTCCATAACTGTGCCAACTGTGCCCTTTTGGGGGATTGTGAGGCCTTATGCTCAGTCATTCATGACCTGATAATCTCTCATCTGAATTGTTGCAACAGGCTCTACATGGGATTACCACTGAAGATTATTGGGAAGTTACAGTTAGCCAGAATATGGCAACACTGATAGTTTTTGTGGGCTCTAGGGTGGCACGTATAACACCACTATTATGGAAGCTGCATGTCTACGGATTTGCAATAACCAATTCAAAATGTTGGTTATTGCCTTTAAAGCCCTCTATGGCATGGGTCCAGGTTATCTGAGGAATCATCTACCCCCAATGGGATCCACCCACCTCACTTGTTCTGGCAGAAGGATCCTACTGTAGATTCCATCAGCTAAGGAATTTTGGCATGTGGGCTTCAGGAGAAGAACCTTTTCTGCCATGGCCCCCACCCTTTGGAACATCTTGCCCCTGGAGGTGAGACCCACTTCCTCTCTTCTGGCCTTAAAACTTGGCTATGCTGGTTGGCATGAGGCCCTGAAAGAATAGAATAGAGCTGGAAGGGACCTTGGAGTTCTTCTAGTCCAGCCCCCTGCTCAAGCAGGAGAACCTATACCATCTCAGACAAGTGATTGTCCAGTCTCTTCTTAAAAACCTCCAGTGATGGAGCGCCCACAATCTCTGAAGGCAAGCTGTTCCATTGGTCAATTGTCCTCACTGTCAGGAACTTTCTCCTTAATTCCAGGTTGCTTCTCTTCTTGATCAGTCTCCAACCATTTTTCCTGTCCTGCCTTCTGATGCTTTGGAGAATAATCTGACCCCCTCCTCTCCGTGGCAGTCCCTCAAATACTGGAATACTGCTATCATGTCACCCCTAATTTTTCTTTTCTTTAGACTAACCAAACCCAAGTCCTGCAGCCGCTCTTCACATGTCTTAGTCCCCAGGCCTGTGGTTGGTGCAGTAATAGCAAAGACACCACTGCTGCTTTTCTCCAAATCTGCATGGTTTTTTTTGTTCTTAACCTTCTATCATTTTATGTTTTTCAGTTTATAATTGTTTTTATATCTGTGTGTTTAATTACGTTGCAAGCCACTCAGAATTGCCCTGAACCGTGAGATGAGCAGCATATAAGTTTAATAAATAAATAAAGCTTGAAACCAGCACATGGAGGAGAGGCCTTTTTAGAACTGAAGCTAATCACATCTTTACATTAGTGAAAGTTATAGATCCAGGTTTATAATTATGTGGAAAACACACAATTTGCGGTATATACTTGCTGCTTTAAAGAAAGCTATTTCCTTTGTTATGGTGCTGGTGGTTGTTAAAAAAAATCTGAATTTATGTCCAAATATTCAACAGATGTTTTCAAATCCTGATACCCCTGTGTTAAGGAAGCGCAGCTCTTTCCAGCTAATTCATTTCCCAATTTTATTATCTACTATTTCTTCAATAGTTTGAAGTACATTCTGCACCAATTTGGAAAATGCACTCAGAAAACCAGTGAAGAAAGGCTGAAAGATATATAAAACTGCACTCCAAAAATGATCACAATGGCCTTATCCAGATCAGGAGACTCTATTCACTGTCAATCTTCCTTTAATCACCTCTACTGAAATGATCACTTGAATTCCATCCAAAAGCTTCATCTGATACAGAATGTTGTGACTTGGGTAGTTATGGGTTCCCTGTGTAATGGTCCTACTACAAAAACTGATTGTCAGTTTATTTCCACATGCAATTCAAAGTTCTTGTGGTCATTTATGAAGAAATGTAGACTTTGTCCTTGGACATGGAAAAAGAATGAACAAACCATCTAAGAGGAACATTCAAAATCATAACTGAGTTTTGACAAAGAAGGAACAGTGATAAAGAAATTCAACATAACCATGCTTGATTTTGTTTGATATAAATTGGGCGATAGAGAAATTTCGATAGGCTTTCAAGACCCTGTTATTCTAACCAACAACAATAAAAAGCTTTCCTGGAATCCCTGCTGTGTCTGTTTCTTGACCTTACCTACCTGAAAGGACTGACAACATATTTAAAATGTTACATGGTTCAAGACTTAATTAACTTTGGGACCACCTGTTCTCAATGATTTCTACCTAGCCATTAAGTCAGGGGTGTCAAACTCACAACGTCACGTGACATGTCAAGACATATCATGACTTTTTTGCCATTGCCGGCAATGGGGTGGGTGCGGTTTTGCTATGATGCATCTGGCCCGCGGGCTGGCAGTTTGACACACCTGCATTAAGTGCTAAAAGAGAAGGCTTCCTCCAGTCATTCCTCTAATTTGGTGTTTCTGAATCTGGGCAGCTCTAAGATATATGGACTTCAATTCCCAGAATTCCCTAGCCAACATGTGGCCAGAGAATTCTGGTAGTTGAAGTCCACACAGCTTGCCAAGGTTGAGAAACACCAATCTAAGTAATGGTATCTGTAGGTACAGTATCTTTAAAGATCAATCCTCTACTTCCCAAGATTAGATCACCCCCAACTCTCCCAGTTTCATAAATCAAGATCTCATTTTTCAGTGAGCTTTGAAGGAGGGTCTGATGTGTTGAATTTGTCTTTATTGCAGCAGAATATTATATGTAATTGGGCTGTTTGTTGCATTTGTATATTTCTTCTCTTGTTTCATTAATTAGTTTTTTTAAAAAACTCATTACTGTATTCAGGCCTGTAGGCCCCACAGAGTTAGTTTAGCGAATGGAGTGGCATATAATTCTAGCAAATAAGTGAATACTTAACATTGCTTTTGTCACATCTCTTAATCTCCTAAATAGAGATGTATATTTCTTCATTCTTTAGTCACACATATATTCAGCCCTCAGTGCAGTAGGATAGTTTTTCCAAAAGTTTTGAATCCTATGAGAATTCAAAACAATTGTTGCCTCTTTTTTGTTGGTTGTTTTTCCTTCTTCTTTTTTTACAAAAAGCATCTGAAATACATGTTTCTTTGTAGAAGCCATGTCAATATAACCGGTCTTGAATTGAATTTCTATTGATTCAGACTCCTTGAAATACAAATGGTTTGTGTATTTCCTAGACAAGAGATAAACATGGTGATACTTGATATATCTTTTGCATATTGGTTGCTCTGTCAGTCAGATTTCCAAGTTCTTATACCATTAGATCAAAAAAAAAAACCTACAAAATTATTCTTTGTCAAGAAACAAAGCAAAAAAAATTACCACATCTAAAAGCATACGCAGTGCCACTGTGATAAAAAAAAGAAGTCAGACAAAAACCAAAATGCAGAGCAATGTTATCCTTTTTCTTTTTCTATATGCTGTTGCTTATTTGATCTCCTGAGGATACTTTGATCTACTGAACTACTACAGCTGAAAAGCAGGATTGTACCTCTCTATAGCATATATGTTTTATTTCTCTGATGTTACAGTTTCATTTACATCTCCAGATGCTTGGGAAACTGGACTAAAAATGACTTAAGAGTTACTGTAACAATAGTAGCTATGCCCTTATAGGCCTAGGGCAGTGGTGGCGAACATATGGCACGCGTGCCAGAGGTGGCACTCAGAGCCCTCTCTGTGGGCACGTACGCTGGCACCCAAGCCCCGCCTCCCCCCATGGCCCCCTCCTCACCAGCAGCCCCCCCGGAGAAGAGTTGCCCCCGGGCACGGCCCACGTGGAGCAGTGCAGCCAAGGACATGGCAGCTGGGCAGCGGGGACAAGACTCCACCCTCATGCCCCATCATGCGCAGATGATGCTGTGGGGCACAGGTGGAGAGCATGGCCGCCATGGTGCTGCTGGGCCACCATGGCAATCTACTGCAGTGGGCCCTGGAGGTGGTGGGTGGCCCTGCAGATGAGCGGTGGGGGAGGGGATGGAGCAGGGGCAGGGAGCAGGGTGGGGGCGG
The DNA here is from genome assembly GCF_001527695.2 of Protobothrops mucrosquamatus. NCBI lineage: Eukaryota > Metazoa > Chordata > Lepidosauria > Squamata > Viperidae > Protobothrops > Protobothrops mucrosquamatus. Next base: position 485,090 of record NW_015386536.1, read on the forward strand.
GGCAGGTTTTGAGCACTCGGTCTCTAAAAGGTTCGCCATCACTGGCCTAGGGTTAGGCAGATTATTTTTTTTAACCAGGGAAGGCTTAAGATCCACTAATAAGACAAATGTTTTTGTACACAAAGAAACTGGTGCTATGCTTCTTATCTACAGGTAAAAGTATACCTGTAATCAACTTACAACCGTTCATTAAGTGACCATTCAAAGTTACAATGGCACTAAAAAAAGTGACTTATGACCATTTTTCACATTTATGATCTTTATAGCATACCCATGCTCATGCGATCAAAATTCAGATGCTTGGCAACTGGTTCATACTTATGACCATTGCTGTATCCCAAAGTCATGTGATCTACTTTTGCAGTCTTCTGACATGTACGATCAATAAGGAAGCCAGATTCACTTAACAATCATGTTACTAACTTATCAACTGCAGTGATTCACTTAACAACTGTGGCAAGAAAGGTCATAAAATGGGACAAAACTCACTTAACAACAGAAATATTGGGCTCGAGTTGAGGACTACCTATACAAGTAACAAGGCTGGTGTTAGGAAGTGAAAAGCAACAGCCTCCACAGCAAACTGGGATGTTGTCAAAATGATGACATGCCTATAATAATGTAATCAATCAACTGCTGCAACTAAGCACTTGCACCAGGAGATCTGATGCAAATACATGTCATTTGGGGGATTATGTCATCAAATGCATATCATTTGGCCCTCCCGACTGTTTCTGAGAGATATATACCATACAGGGCAAACAGAGAGAGCCATATAAATTACAATGTTATCTAAAAACAAAAAATGGGATACAAGGAAACTGAGCTGTATGCAGTTTTGTTTTACTCATCCTAACAGCGGAAGGTATGAAGGCAAAAGCAGAAAGATCAGAAGCAAAAAGAAAGGTCAGTTCCAGGAACAATGTCCAGATGCCAACCACTTCTAACTCTGAGAAACAAGCAGCTCACAACTCATTACACTATCAGACAGGAGAAACCGATGTAAGATTTGAACTATATATGAGACTTGAGTTTAAAATGTGCTATAGCTGGATGATGATGATGATGATGATGATGATGATGATGATGATGATGATGATGATTACTATTATGTAAGGTCACTGGCCCTTACGTAAATTTGAGATACCATTAAAAGTCTAATCAGGCAACTCAAATGGAGGCTTCTTGAGGAAATAGTGCTTTAATTGATCAACAGCTGGGTGGCAAACAATCTGGAATGCTGGCAGAGTTACGTCCAGAAGTGCCACACCTTAGAAAGTTAGTAGCATTGCTTTATAAACTTTGTTAGCCAATCAAAATCAGACAATAGAGCCATTACATTATAAGGAAGACATCAATCATTCCTGTGCACTCCCTTATTCCCTCCTTCAGTACATCCCATCTAGGTATGTGTTTCCCACGCTTGCATGAAATTTGTCCCTGACGCAAACACTGATTACAGAAGCGAGATAGCAATAGTTAGGTTAAACAATTTATTTTTGTTCCAGTTACAGAACCCTTCAATTATTAGCATTTCAAGTACTGTATCTCCAATAAAAGTATCTTTATTGGGACTGTTATTAGTATTTCAAGTATCTCCAGTAAGAACATCTTATTATAGCTGTGACCTTAAATCACTGGCTGCAAGTTTTCTGGTTTCCCAATCGTGAAGCCAGATGGAAGAGATGAATGCTTCTTTAGATTTGGGGTATCTCAATTAGGCAACAATTGACCTTCCCTTTGTCTCTCCCTTCCTTATTACAATAGAACCCCAATACCTCACCTAGGTATGTCCAAATATGCCTTATTAAAGTCAACCTGGTACCCAGAATGTCTGCAGGTCAAGATGGCAGCCACCATGCTGCATTTCACAGGGAAAAACAGGCAGAGCTTTGATCACACTTTTATCGCTGGCATTTTTAGGGTTTTTTTTTTAACCACAACTTGCAGATCTGCTGCTGCTATTCTTCCCCCCTTCCCCCTTCAAGAACTAATGATTAGCTCAGGTGTTTCTTCCCTTCTCGTCTCCTCACAACTCCTGCAAAATTTAAAGAGGCTGAGAGGCCTTTTGCAAACATACACAGATGATTTCCCCAAGCTGCTCAGCAGACTGGCCTTCCCGTTGCAAGGTATTGTTTTCTTGCAGGAAATAAGAAGAGATACAGGAGGTGAGGATCTTAGGCTGCCTGGAGGATGGGTGTAGGTCCAGTGCCAAAACTCAGCCTGACCCCTCAGAAAGAAACACAGTAAAAACAGATAGAAACCCCATATATGACCTTTTGCAAATTGGACTGAATAAGCTACATAATACCCTTGCTTTAAGCTAAAGTGTTAAGTTGAACAGAGAGACCCCCTGATTTGATCTAGTTCAAACCAGGTTATTTTTCAAATAAGCAAAATCTGATCAGTGAATACCTACCATTTTGCAGCCCTAACTGCTTAAAAACAGCTGGGTTGTCTTATGTTGTGCTGTCTTATCTAGTCTCTTTTCAAATTATTTCTGTTCAGACTTTCATTATTTTTCTCCCCTAACTCCAACTCAAAAACAGAATAAATTAAACTGAAAATGATTAACTTCTCATTTCGAAAATGTGGAAATCTTTATTGGTGATAACCTTCTAGCAAATGTGTTACATTACCTCTAATATTCTTGTTTAGTCACAGAGAATGCAGAATGTTTTTATCAAGTAATAATGCACTGAAGCTGATAATTTTGTTTCATTTGCTTCTTTAAACAATTTGTATGGCCACGCATCTCATTGCTGCAATTTTTATATTTTGTTTTCTTGGAAAACTGAACCAGAAGCTCATGGGGGGGGGAGGTACGTTTTTTCTAAAGTCCTATCCTAATAGTTCTGAAAGGTTCGGGTGACTATTTTTGCAAAAGTTTTAAAAGTGGTTGGAGACCTCCATGGAAGAAATGGCAAGCTGAAGACAGGAGCCAACAATCATGATGAAGAGCTGGTGAGTAGACCATCTCTTTATAATTGCTCTGCGGACATGGAGAGGACTTGAGATTGCCCACAAGTGCTCAGTGCATTTGTTCTCATAAGGAAACTGCAAGATAGTAGGTTGAGAGCTCTGGGAAAAGCCATGTTGTTCAAACTACTGTTGGCACCTTCCAAAGGACACTGGGTTCAAACACTTCATTTTCTAGTCACCTTCAGAAATCAATTGTTAACTGCTTTTCAGCGATTGAAAACTTTTGGATCAACATGTTTATAGCACCAGGTGAGTTTCTTTCAGTTTTAAATACAAATTCAAGGACTTAAAAATATTTTTGAATAAAAGGGTGATTGGAATTTTTT
>NW_015386536.1:488992-492860 GCF_001527695.2 Protobothrops mucrosquamatus
TTATTATTATTATCAGAAAAAGTTGATAGTTCACTTTATCAGGTGCCTAAATTGGTTTGACTCATGTGGGATTTAAATACATAGGGATGGGACAGAGAAGATAGGACAGTAATACAATTTAGTGGGAGAGAAGTTACAATAGCTTACCAATTTACAACAACTTCACGTACAAGGTTAAAAGCAACTTCATATGCTCTTCCTCTAATATGATATATACCATTATCTGCCAACAATACCAGTTTGGATTCTGCAGGGGGAAAAAACAGGCCAGATCTTGTGCAAGAGATTTAATGGAAACCATTTTAACCTCAGACTCAAAACAAGGATGAATACAGAGCATATTAACCTCCCAGGACAATCCATTATTGAGCTCTTTTCATTTGCTTATTTATTTTAAGAATTTTCATATAATAAAAGAAAACTTCCCAAAAAGGAAAGAAAAACAAACAGATGCGAGAAAGGAAAAAGAAAATTAGAGTTAAGAAATATATAAATGACTTCTAACCTTCTTTTCAACAGATTACAGTCTTGTTGTCCCTTCTCCCTCTTAAATATTTTACAAATTTCCTCACTCCCTCATTTAGTCTGCATCTTTCTTAATCTTCCAAACTATAAACCATCCATTTATTTTTTTTTCTTCTTTCAGCAAAAAGTTCATATAAGATTTCCATTCTTTCAAAAAAGTGTTTGGTGTTCTATGACTAAATCAGTTTTGCCAATTCTGAAAAGTCTGACATTTTCACAATCCATTCCTCCACTATGGGACTTTCATTATTGACAGTCCCATTATAAATCTCAAAGTAGTCCTTTTGGAATAAAGAATCTTTGCCAGCAAACTGAGCGTGAGACTGCTAAACTTTACACCAAGAGATAGCAGGCTACCCCAGAAGGCCCGAAAAATACAATGAGTTTTTAACATATTACCAGTTACTTAATAAGAGGTTTGTAACTTGTTTCTCACCAAGAAATTCATATTTAAACATAAGCAAAACAAAATTATCTTCCTTAAACCCTTAAACAGTGTTTCTTAGTGCATCAGTTTGTTTATTAATGTGACCTGCATTAATAATTGAGTAACTAAGTTCTTTTTATATATATCTGCCTATATATCCCAATAATGTGAGACATTCACTTAAGAAAACAGCAAACTATAGTATGTATAGTATATAGTATGTATATAATATAGTATGTACAAATAGTAACTATAATAGGATTTTGAACTTATAGGCTAAAAGTAATAGAGTTTCTGATGCAACGTGGGGGGGGGAAATTCTAGAAGCTACATTTCAACCCACACACATATTCCCATTTCAGTTAAACCAGGCTAAATGGCTTTGATGGTAATTTAAGTAGTTTCCCAAAAAGAAAGAAAGAAAAACCTGCTTCCCCACTTCACTAAAACAATATCAGTTAAACAAAGAAATTACAACAATAAGGAATTGAGGATCTAGCAGAATTTGTAGAACTGTGAAATATAGGTATTGCCTTCACAGGAAACACCCCCTCTTTCCATTTTACATTGATGGTGTAAATGAAGAGATGATTGCTGTGGAAAGCCTAGCATTACATGTTGCTGGTTTCCTGAAACCTGATAGCGGAGGATCACAGTTCAGAGAAAACCACCTTCCTAGTACATTAAGGCTCCGTGCTGCAGAGAAATTCTTCTGTAAACATAGAAGCCATCCTTATATCCCTCTCCAATGCAGGGAGGGGTTACTCATACCCTTCCCATTGACTGAACACACAGAAGTATCACCTGGACAAGTTATGGAGAGTGTTTAAAAAAGTAGAAACATGCAAACTTCACCCAGCTTTCCTCCATTCCTCCTTTAAATGAGACTAATGAATTTAGAGAACCAGTTTGGTATAGAAGTTAAGGCATCAGGCTCAAAACCAGGAAATTATGAATTATTTCCTTCTTGCACTGGAGAGAAATATAAAGAGAAATATAAAGATGGTTTTCTCTGAACCATATTAGGCTCAATAATAAAAACAAGAGCCAATTATTTTGACTTGGAAGGACATTTATTGGAAGAGAAGGAATTCAGAACCTGGGAGCAGAGTGAAAAGGGGAATCAGCTAGAATCCCTGTGTAGCCACAAACAAACAAAGTAAACTACCCTTTGAGTGCCATTGAGCATATCTACCTTTAACCAAATGCTGGTTGTTAGTTGGAAGATTCCTGTGCGTAGGCTTTTGGAAATAAATCAATATGGTTGAACCTTCAAGTGTGGACCCAGTCATTCACACCTGTCATTTACTCACTTTTACAAAACAAATTCATTCCTTCGTCATTTGGCTTATTAATTAAATCTATCCCTGTCAGTGCAGATGTAACATATTGAGATAAAGAAATGTTTTGCCTGCATTGTCTGAAGTTCTGCTCATCAGATCTGGTGAAGAGCAAGTCCTGTTTGACCTATTTTAGTTAACATATTGGCAGTGGTTGGGCAGTGGAGCTGGCATGTTGGGTAAATCCCAATGTCAGAAGGATTAGACCTCTCGTTTTCTGTTTGTTCCCAAGCAGGGAAATTAATAAAACTCATCAGTTGATTAGTGGTGGCCATATAATTTATATTTATTTAATCCAAATTTCTCAAGTAACTAGGGTGGATGCCCACAAATAGCTTGTCTTTTTATGTCCCTTTTATAGATATTTTTTGGTTTAAAATTTTACCCAAGCATTATCAATGGAACGGAATGTGTTAGCTTATTGCAAAAGTTCCTGCTCTATCAGCATGAACATCTTCCTCCTGTACAATCTTTCTTTCCTTTTATATTCTGTTAAAACAGATATTTCCTTATCCTAGAATTACGACAAACTTTCTTATTTATAGTTAACAGTTGTCTTGTTATCTAGAGCTAAAACAATGGGCATGTTATCTTTCCTATACATGTGTTGTTCTATATATAAGATATATCTCTTCCTTTACATAGATTTTGCTATTTGATATATTCATTTGTTTATACTGACAGGAACCAGCATTACTATCTTCCCTTATTGTAAAATATTATATCAATACAAAGGTTTTGTCTTTATGTTTTAATGAACATTTTAAGGGTTAGAAGTTATTATCGGGGGAGGGGTGTTTTCCTTTTCTACTGAAGTTATTCTATTTTATACTGTTAACTGCCCATTTATTTAAGGTAGGCACTGTGAGTAATTTGTTTATGCCTATCTCACCCTTTTTTCCCCTTAACTCACAGTATTTAATAAATGTTGATACCTTTCCCTGGAATCTATAAAACATTTGTCACAGGAAGAAAAGAATCCATTCAAATAGTTCTCAGCATGCCCAGACACTGTTTGAAATCAGATCTTGTGTGCTATCTTGAATTCATTTCTGCACTGTCATGTCACCTTCACTTGTGGTCAGACTATGAAATCTCTTGCAGTATTAATGACTCACCAGCTGGATCTGGAGGGCACCTTCAAACCATTTTTCTCCTTGAGCTTCAGATTCTCAAAGGTATTTGAGGAGATCAAATTGCTTTCTTTGCTATCTGGTTCCTAGATAGTATTAGGGCCACAGAGGACTGAAGGGTGAAGTAGATCAAGCAATGCTGCAAATGACTGGAGCCAGAGAAAAAATTATCCTGTTCCATATGGATTTAAGGGGACAGTTTGAAGACTTGAACTGTCCTGTGCTTTTTTAAATGTGTTTCTCATAATGGAAAGAATACGTAGTCAACCATCATGACAAATGAGGTCTCTAGGGCCAGTAAATGAAGCTTCAGGATACTCCAATATCCCAGTTGTGGCCTGGATTTTTCAGAGAGCAATGAAATTGAATTGTGAATTTGTATCTGGAGTCATAAGGCTGTATAAAATGTTTCTTCTCTTACATCAATATGTTTACCCTTGGTA
>NW_015386536.1:493324-516882 GCF_001527695.2 Protobothrops mucrosquamatus
TTTGAGGCACATTTGTGTCAGCTCTTCAAAGCAGGCCAGGTCAAGAAACAGATTCCACAAGAAATACTGAAACTCTCTTTATAAAGGCTTTCATAACTGAATCTTGAAAATCTGACAGCATTTCCCCTCCCTCCTGCTTGCTTATATCAAGGAGAATTAAGACAAAATCATTTTAAGTTTCTTTCTAATGTTATCTTCTTCTCCTGGATTTACATCATGCTTTGTTAAGTATCACAAGCCTTCTCCAAGATAATCGCTGTATATATCTTGCCAAGTGTGTCCAAACTAACCAGCATGCTCTTATTGTTAGCTGAGAATGATGCAGGTAACTTAGTCTGCACATTCTCTAAATTACAAAGCAAATATTTGAGACCAAAACCATGATGGTCAACAGAAATCAATGTCTGGTGACGAATGGCCTATGAAATATTGTATCTTGAAACATAAGAGGAATGAATAGTAACCTTTAAAAAAAACAAAAAGTCTGAACCAAAGAAGAATAAGGTGACTAAATCATTGAAAATGTGATATATCGACTTTTAAAGAGGTCCCTAGGGAAAAAATTCCAACAGGGATGGGCAGCATCTGGAAAGATGTAAATGTTTCAGAAAATACTGATAGGACCCTTGCTGGAAATGGTTTACCAGATGGATATAAAAGTCAGAAGGGAAAAAGGCCATAAAAAAGTTCATGTCAACAAAATGATTTAAATTACATGATATATGCTGTAAATGTTCCCATGGCACTGTTAGTAAGCTCCAAGCTAAAATGGAGGAGCTAAAATGTTTGGTAGCAAATAAAAACATAGAGTGACATAACAGAAAACAATCAAACAGAAATTATCAGTGGGCTATTTCATTCCTAGATACAAACTTCATAGGAAAGTAAAGAAATTTAGAGCTGATCTTGGGAAAAGTATGAAGAATCATTTAGAGGGGAAAGATGAAATGGGTCATTAAGGGAGATTCAGACAGATATAGAAGGAAAGTGAGAAATAAGCTCAGAATAACCCTGCTTTGAGTTTGTTCAGTTTAAATTTGGACAAGCTATTGAGATTCTGTTTATATAGTCTACAACATAAAATAACATTTCTGAAATCTTGCAGTATCAGTTTCTTAATTCGGCCTATCTTGCCAGGGTGACACAGATGAAAGTAAAGCAGCAAGTGTGTTGGTCTTTATATCAAGAATGATATAAAAACTAGATTGCTCCACAGAATCATTATGGATGGCAATATCTGTCCACAATTATAAAATATGTTTGTTGGGGATGGAACATAGTTTAGTACAAAAGTACATTGAAAGGGGTCTGTGAATATAAGGAACTCTGCTGAACGGCTATTTTAGGGCCCAAAAATTGGACTGGAGCCCTACCACTCAGCTGAAAATTAAGCAGTTTTATACTGGCAGTGGATCAGGTTTCATTCTCCTTCCTGGTGGCATCATCATACTGTATTTGGCTGTACAGCCAAATTTGCTTCTTTTCCATCTCTTGAGTAGTAGTGGTGATAGTGACCTGGGAATGGCCGGAGCTTATTCCAGATGGCCATGAAGTCTGGTCCTGGCCAAGACCAAAGGTTGTAAAGCTCTGCTGATGAAGTTGGGTTCCAGGGATCAGATATAAGTACATGTACAGTAGCATCTTGTACCGACTTCCCTGCTGTCATGGTTCCGAAAGATGAGACCATAAAAAAGAACTCCAAAGCAAAAAAGAATGTCCTTAAAGAACATTTTTTATTTGGCTGCATAATAACGGCATGTTCAAAGGTGAACCCAAAACTGAAACACTCCCCCAAAGGTTACAAAGCTGCAAAGCTAAACTTCCCACCCCAACAATGAGTCATAAATCACATTCCCCAATTAACTACTTGCACGGGCTTTCTAACGGAGACTACAGCCCACCAAAATGCAGTTAGCAATGAGTTCCCACAGAACAACTTATTGTTATGTCTAAGATAAAACATTCATCCCCCCTCCCAATTCTGTAGCAACCGAAAACAAAGAGAAAATGGCCTCAGCTAATTTCGTTTTGAGAGTTGACACCTGCTATGTAGCAGTCTCCTGATTCAAGTTGCTGGATACACTTGCAGTGAAGGTTCCCAGACTGGTTCAGGGGGATTTTAATTTTGTTTCTCTGAACATAGGTTCAGAGGCCATCTTGGCAACCATGGACACATCTCTGAATTGCTAGGATGTTTGGTCTGACACCTGGGAGGAGGAGTACTTCGTTTCTAACCATGCTTTTATTGATTGTTGTAAGTTGTCTAGAGTAACTTAGGCGATAGGCAGCCATATAAATCCAATAGATAGATAGATAGATAGGTAGGTAGGTAGGTAGGTAGGTAGGTAGGTAGGTAGGTAGATAGATAGATAGATAGATAGATAGATAGATAGATAGATAGATAGATAGATAGATAGATAGATAGATAGATAGATAGATAGATAGATAGATAGATAGATAGATAGATAGATATAAAATCTCACTAGAGCTGGTCCTGTGATATGTCTAAATCAGACATATATAAACTGGATGAGTGGTGAATATAATAACAAACGTAGTACAACAAGTGTAAAATAACAAAATCATTCCAAAGCCTAGGAACTGGGGAAGTAATTGAGGTCATATTTTTGGAACAGGGTATCAGCAGCAGTCACTTGTGTTTTAGTCAGTCTTGATATTATTTCTGCATGTACTTATGTTGTGTTTTTAAATCTTTGTTAGCTATCCAGAGTTGCATTAGTAAGATGGGCAGCCATATAAAAATATTAAAATAAAATAAAAAAATAAAATAAAAATACCCTATATCCATTGATATGGCAGAAGCTTGCTGCTTTTATCAGATTGACAACAGCAACATTGCAGTGTCATGACACAACTCCACCCTTTTCGACACAATGCCCCCACCAAGGAAGGCAGGACTTGCACCATGATGGTACAATACTGTTTTTTATTATTCTGCACCCCACCTTCCATAGACACCACTGGGCTCTGAGCTGTCTGTAACTAGTGCTGAAAAATATAATGTGCAACTCAGTGAAGCTACCCATTCAGTCTACAGCAACTGTGGAAAAGGCAAATTGCATGCCTGTATTATTAAGAAAAAAGACAGAAAAGAAAACTGCTGACACTGTAATGCCTTCATACAAATCAACAATTATTTCCACATCAGGAAACGACACTTAGCTCTAGTTACCACATTCAAGGAAAGCTCTAATAGAATTGGAGAAAGGACGAACAAGGGGAATTGAAATCATCAGGAGACTTAAGCATTTTCTTTACAAGGAAGGAAGAGTCAGAATGTTTGAGACCATTCAGCTTAGACAAAAAAAGGAACCAAGGTTAAGGTGTAAAATAATATGGTATGGCATAGAAAAAACACTAACAGGGAGAAAATCCATTTCTCAGAATAGGTCTGGTCATCCAACATAATTGCTTGGAAGTACAGAGAAAATAATGCATTTCTTCTAAGGCATATGAAATCTGGATGAACCAATATAGACACCCATTAGATCAGGGGTCCCCAACCCCCGGTCCGTGGGGGTTGCCAGCAACAGATCTGCACAAACAAGCAAAGCCCCATCCACAGGATGCACCTAACCAGTTCCTGGTGCCCAAAAGGTTGGGGACCTCTGCATTAGATGGTGGCAAACAGGTGCAGAAAGATCTAATTCCATGCTGTCATCTAGTGGTGTAGATTTAAAAGAGAGGGTTAGGTAAATTGCAGCCCTCCAATGGGGATTGAATCAACATAATATTCACTCCACTTTGTTGCGCTTTGATTCAGTGCCACCTAGCAACTAAAACCATATAACTTCAGGAATCCAAGGGTCCAGGCTTCACCAACTTGTATGTCCCTCAGATGCCATTGTGGCACAGTGGTTAGAATGCAGTATTACAGGCTAACAGCCAGCAGTTCGATCCTGAACAGCTCAAGGTTGACTCAGCCTTCCATCCTTCCAAGGCAAGTTAAATGAGGACCCAGTTTGTTGTGGGTAATATGCTGACATTTGTAAAGCTCTCAGAGACTGTTGTAAAGCACTATGGAGTGGTATATAGGTCTAAGTGCTATTGCTCTTGCTATAGTTCAGTTTTCAGTTTTAAGCATTTTCAGTCGATCTGGCCATTGTTGAAGGATTTTGGAAGTCAGAATTCACAATCCTTTACTGAAGCAGTTATTCTTAAAGCATAAGCCAGAATGCATATCATTGAAGCTCCTTTCTATTTGTGCCATGATCTTTTGCACAAATAAGGAGCCTGTAAGGATTCTATGATCAACAATTAGAATACTGATTGTGCTAGTGTAAGAGAAATGATGAAAAAAGTTTAGATTGCCTTAATAGGAGGCAATTTGGAGAGGGCAGGTTAAGGCCATCCTTTTGTTCTTCATTTGGTTGTTGTTGTTTTGTAATATTTCTGTCTAATTTTACCTTACTGCAGTTAATTATATGCAATTAGTAACTGCCATTCTCAAAGGGAAGTTGAGTAGTAGTAGTAGTAGTAGTAGTAGTAGTAGTAATAATAATAATAATAATAATAATAATAATAATAATAATAATAATAATAATAATAATAATAATAATAATAATAATAAAGTTGGAAGGGACCTTAGAGGTCATCGAGTCCAACCCCCTGCTCAGGGAGGAAACCCTATACCATTTCAGACAAATGGCCGTCCAGTCTCTCCTTAAAAACTTCCAGTGTTGGAGCATTCACCACCTCTGGAGGCAGGTTGTTCCACTGGTTAATTGTTCTAACTGTCGGGAAGTTTCTCCTTAGTTCCAGGTTGCCTCTCTCCTTGATCAGTTTCCATCCGTTGCCTCTCGTCCTGCCTTCAGGCGCCTTGGAAAATAGCTTCACTCCCTCTTCTTTGTGGCAGCCCCTGAGATACTGGAACACTGCTATCATGTCCCCCCGGTTCCTTCTCTTCATTAAACTAGATATGCCCAATTCTGAGGTACGTAATGCAGAGAATTGAAGCAGAGTTGGGAAATGAACCAACCTTGAGAAAACTGGTAGGTGTTTGTCAAGAGCATCAAGGAAAATTACTTGGATGCTAAATTTCTAGTTGAACAGGTCTGTAATTGCAGTGAGCCAGAAGTAGAAGAAACAGGATCTTTGGATGTTAAGAGAAAATAGATCCCAGGAAGAGATAAAGAGCTTCTTGGTAAACATTAGGGGGCCCTCAACAGAATCAGAATTGTAGACTTCCAAAAGAGAAGCAAAATGTGTTGCAAAAAAAAAGTGAAGGAAAAAATTAATTTAACATTTGGGAAAAATATAAAAGCTGTGGGTCCCAACCACTCCACTAGATGCTAATAAACTGTATATACAATAGGCTAACACACAGCAGGAAAAATGAAAGAAAGACTTCAGGATGAAGATGTGGCAATAAAAAAGAGAAGCAAATGAAAAACAAGTAAAGGCTTCAAGTTAAGGGAGAGATTCATCTTCGGTAGCTTAACCAATGTGGAGATATGCCCAATAAAAGTCACCTTGGGAAGCTCAAGAAGAGAAGAATTGTGCAGTGTGTGTTGACTGGAAATGGATTGTGGCTGACATGGTTGAAGAGAAAAGATAGACAAAGCAAAGAGGAAGCCAAATACAATCAAGTAGCCAAGAGGAGGATAATCAGAACTTGTTCCATGAGTCTTTTGCAAAGCAGTTGAAATTTACTAAGAGAGAGGTGCAAGAATTGATAGTTTGGATATATACTGTGTTTCTGAATTGTACTGCCCCCTTTGAGAAGTCTTTCCAGCTACCCAGTGAGGCAGAGAGAGACCTCCAGCTAGCTCAGAAGCAGTCTCTCAGGACAGAAGGATTCAACCCCACTGAGTTCAATAACTCCCATTGCTTAAAGTTATTGTTGTACCTGCCAGCCTCTTCAAGATTGGCCAGGTCATGGAAACAGACCCCGCAAAGACTACTGCTACTCAACTTTATTGTTACAGGGTATAATAACAGATTCTTGCAAGCCTGCCAGACTATCCCTCTGCTTGTCTTACAGTATATCAAACAAAGACAAGGTGATGTTATTGTGCATTTCTTTCTCACACTTTCCTCTTTCCCAGGACTGAGTTGGTGTTTACTTAATATTTATTTCATGCCTTCTTCAAGGTTATCTCCAAACCTGTCACAGTGCCTGAATATACTACTTGTATAACACTATCTGTCCCTCTGGCTAGTTACTCTGAATGCAAGAGATAAAACTGCTCTTATCTGTCCCTAATTAGAGGTTAGAGTTATTTTTAATTAGATTGGTGGAGAGAGTGGGGGAACTGCCCCTTACAGTCTTCTGCTGGTGGAAAGTTTGACAGCTGGCATGGTTAAAGTGATTGGAATAGATGGAAAGGACTGTTGTCTGGTAGATTCCCTGGGAGATCTGTTTCTCAAACTCTGTACTCACTTCCCAGGTATATACAAAAACTGATTGCATAGAAACAAAGCAAAATGTGACCCTTAACCTATACTGATAATTAATTACAAGTGTTTAATTATTCTCCCCTTCCCCATGCAGAATTGTTCTTACAACACATAGAGATGTCTTTATAATTCTAACATGGGTCTTCAGCTGTGCTAAGAATTGTCTTAAGGAAAATATCTTTCCTCACCCCACAACTGACGTCTGAACTCTTTCATTGTAGATAACATTACAAACTATTTTGGTAAAACACACGTCCTTTGCTTAGAACAACTTTCTGGATGCAGCCTTTCTTGCTGGTTGTGTCAGTAGCCTTTGCAGGACTGGCTCAAACAAGTGACAAATGCAGGGGAGAAGGAAAGATGTAGCTCACACGGACTGCTGGGTGCCTAAGATACTCCCAAGCATATGGGAATTTGGGAAGGGTGGCATAAAGGAGGCATGCTGCATGACCTATTGGTTTGGGAGTTTCAACTTGTGGATCTAAGAGGGCCTTCTCAGCTGTTGCCCCTGCCTGATGAAAAATCTTACCCCAGAGGTGAGCCGAGCCCCCACTCTTCTGATTTTCCAGAAGAATATTAAGACCTGGCTTTGCTAATTAGCATCGGAGTATAAAAGTATGGTGTAGTTCTGAGGATGGCTGGGGCCTGAAGATACTCCTGTTACCTTGTTAACCACTTTCCCTTTGAATTTTTAACCTGATTTATTTTTACTTGTAAATAATTAATAATAATAATAATAATAATAATAATAATAATAATAATAATAATAATAATAATAATAATAATAATAATAATAATAATAATAATAATAATAATAATAATAATAATAATAATAATAAAGTTGGAAGGGACCTTAGAGGTCATCGAGTCCAACCCCCTGCTCAGGGAGGAAATCCTATACCATTTCGGACAAATGGCTGTCCAGTCTCTTNATGCCCGTTGCTGGTTGGCTAACTAGCAACAGGGTCTTGCCAGCCAATGGAATTGTGTGATTACAAGCCAGGGGAATCCCATAAAAGAGGGCTCCCCTGGCCCAGAGAGCCAGTCCGGATTTACCTTATGCCTTGCCAATAAACCAAGAGCTGACTGTCACTCGACTCGTGTCTTACTGCCTGCGCGATCTAACAAACTTAGTCTGCACATTCTCTAAATTACAAAGCAAACATTTGAGACCAAAACCATGATGGTCAACAGAAATCAATGTCTGGTGACGAATGGCCTATGAAATATTGTATCTTGAAACATAAGAGGAATGAATAGTAACCTTTAAAAAAAACAAAAAGTCTGAACCAAAGAAGAATAAGGTGACTAAATTATTGAAAATGTGATATATCGACTTTTAAAGAGGTCCCTAGGGAAAAAATTCCAACAGGGATGGGCAGCATCTGGAAAGATGTAAATGTTTCAGAAAATACTGATAGGACCCTTGCTGGAAATGGTTTACCAGATGGATATAAAAGTCAGAAGGGAAAAAGGCCATAAAAAAGTTCATGTCAACAAAATGATTTAAATTACATGATATATGCTGTAAATGTTCCCATGGCACTGCTAGTAAGCTCCAAGCTAAGATGGAGGAGCTAAAATGTTTGGTAGCAAATAAAAACATAGAGTGACATAACAGAAAACAATCAAACAGAAATTATCAGTGGGCTATTTCATTCCTAGATACAAACTTCATAGGAAAGTAAAGAAATTTAGAGCTGATCTTGGGAAAAGTATGAAGAATCATTTAGAGGGGGGAAATGAAATGGGTCATTAAGGGAGATTCAGACAGATATAGAAGGAAAGTGAGAAATAAGCTCAGAATAACCCTGCTTTGATTTTGTTCAGTTTAAATTTGGACAAGCTATTGAGATTCTGTTTATATAGTCTACAACATAAAATAACATTTCTGAAATCTTGCAGTATCAGTTTCTTAATTCGGCCTATCTTGCCAGGGTGACACAGATGAAAGTAAAGCAGCAAATGTGTTGGTCTTTATATCAAGAATGATATAAAATCTAGCACACTGGAAAACTAGATTGCTCCACAGAATCATTATGGATGGCAATATCTGTCCACAATTATAAAATATGTTTGTTGGGGATGGAACATAGTTTAGTACAAAAGTACATTGAAAGGGGTCTGTGAATATAAGGAACTCTGCTGATCGGCTATTTTAGGGCCCAAAAATTGGACTGGAGCCCTACCACTCAGCTGAAGATTAAGCAGTTTTGTACTGGCAGTGGATCAGGTTTCATTCTCCTTCCTGATGGCAGCATCATACTGTATTTGGCTGAATCAACTTCTTTTCCATCTCTTGAGTAGTAGTGGTGATAGTGACCTGGGAATGGCCAGCGCTTATTCCAGATGGCCATGAAGTCTGGTCCTGGCCAAGACCAAAGGTTGTAAAGCTCTGCTGATGAAGTTAGGTTCCAGGGATCAGATATAAGTACATGTACAGTAGCAACTTGTACCGACTTCCCTGCTGTCATGGTTCCGAAAGATGAGAAAAAAAAGAACTCCAAGACAAAAAAGAATGTCCTTAAAGAACATTTTTTATTTGGCTGCATAATAACGGCATGTTCAAAGGTGAACCCAAAACTGAAACACTCCCCCAAAGATTACAAAGCTGCAAAGCTAAACTTCCCACCCCAACAATGAGTCATAAATCACATTCCCCAATTAACTACTTGCGCGGGCTTTCTAACGGAGACTACAGCCCACGAAAATGCAGTTAGCAATGAACAACTTATTGTTATGTCTAAGATAAAACACTCATCCCCCCCTCCCAATTCTGTAGCAACCGAAAACAAAGAGAAAATGGCCTCAGCTAATTTCGTTTTGAGAGTTGACACCTGCTATGTAGCAGTCTCCTGATTCAAGTTGCTGGATACACTTGCAGTGAAGGTTCCCAGACTGGTTCAGGGGGATTTTAATTTTGTTTCTCTGAACATAGGTTCAGAGGCCATCTTGGCAACCATGGACACATCTTTGAATTGCTAGGATGTTTGGTCTGACACCTCGGAGGAGGAGTACTTCATTTCTAACCATGCTTTTATTGATTGTTGTAAGTTGTCTAGAGTAACTTAGGAGATAGGCAGCCATATAAATCCAATAGATAGATAGATAGATAGATAGATGGATGGATGGATGGATGGATGGATGGATGGATGGATGGATGGATGGATGGATAGATAGATAGATAGATAGATAGATAGATAGATAGATAGATAGATAGATAGATAGATATAGATAGATATAGATAGATATAGATAGATAGATAGATAGATAGATAGATAGATAGATAGATAGATAGATAGATAGATAGATAGATATAGATATAAAATCTTACTAGAGCTGGTCCTGTGATATGTCTAAATCAGACATATATAAACTGGATGAGTGGTGAATATAATAACAAACATAGTACAACTTAAGTGTAAAATAACAAAATCATTCCAAAGCCTAGGAACTGGGGAAGTAATTGAGGTCATATTTTTGGAACAGGGTATCAGCAGCAGTCACTTGTGTTTTAGTCGGTCTTGATATTATTTCTGCATGTACTTATGTTGTGTTTTTAAATCTTTGTTAGCTATCCAGAGTTGCATTAGTAAGATGGGCAGCCATATAAAAATATTAAAATAAAATAAAAAAATAAAATAAAAATACCCTATATCCATTGATATGACAGAAGCTTGCTGCTTTTATCAGATTGACAACAGCAACATTGCAGTGTCATGACACAACTCCACCCTTTTCGACACAATGCCCCCACCAAGGAAGGCAGGACTTGTACCATGATGCTGCAATACTGTTTTTTATTATTCTGCACCCCACCTTCCACAGACACCACTGGGCTCTGAGCTGTCTGTAACTAGCGCTGAAAAATATAATGGGCAACTCAGTGAAGCTACCCATTCAGTCTACAGCAACTGTGGAAAAGGCAAATTGCATGCCTGTATTATTAAGAAAAAAGACAGAAAAGAAAACTGCTGACACTGTAATGCCTTCATACAAATCAACAATTATTTCCACATCAGGAAACAACACTTAGCTCTAGTTACCACATTCAAGGAAAGCCTCTAATAGAATTGGAGAAAGGAAGAACAAGGGGAATGAAATCATCAGGAGACTTAAGCATTTTCTTTACAAGGAAGGAAGAGTCAGAATGTTTGAGACCCTTCAGCTTAGACAAAAAAAGGAGCCAAGGTTAAGGTGTAAAATAATATGGTACGGCATGGAAAAAAACACTAACAGGGAGAAAATCCATTTCTCAGAATAGGTCTGGTCATCCAACATAATTGCTTGGAAGTACAGAGAAAATAATGCATTTCTTCTAAGGCATATGAAATCTGGATGAACCAATATAGACACCCATTAGATCAGGGGTCCCCAACCTCCGGTCCGTGGGGGTTGCCAGCAACAGATCTGCACAAACAAGCAAAGCCCCATCCACAGGATCACCTAACCAGTTCCTGGTGCCCAAAAGGTTGGGCACCTCTGCATTAGATGGTGGCAAACAGGTGCAGAAAGATCTAATTCCATGCTGTCATCTAGTGGTGTAGATTTAAAAGAGAGGGCTAGGTAAATTGCAGCCCTCCAATGGGGATTGAATCAACATAATATTCACTCCACTTTGTTGCGCTTTGATTCAGTGCCACCTAGCAACTAAAACCATATAACTGCAGGAATCTAAGGGTCCAGGCTTTGCCAACTTGTATGTCCCTCAGATGCTATTGTGGCACAGTGGTTAGAATGCAGTATTACAGGCTAACAGCCAGCAGTTCGATCCTCAACAGCTCAAGGTTGACTCAGCCTTCCATCCTTCCAAGGCAAGTTAAATGAGGACCCAGATTGTTGTGGGTAATATGCTGACATTTGTAAAGCTCTCAGAGACTGTTGTAAAGCACTATGGAGTGGTATATAGGTCTAAGTGCTATTGCTCTTGCTATAGTTCAGTTTTCAGTTTTAAGCATTTTCAGTCGATCTGGCCATTGTTGAAGGATTTTGGAAGTCAGAATTCACAATCCTTTACTGAAGCAGTTACTCTTAAAGCATAAGCCAGAATGCATGTCCTTGAAGCTCCTTTCTATTTGTGCCATGATCTTTTGCACAAATAAGGAGCCTGTAAGGATTCTATGATCAACAATTAGAATACTGATCGTGCTAGTGTAAGAGAAATGATGAAAAAAGTTTAGATTGCCTTAATAGGAGGCAATTTGGAGAGGGCAGGTTAAGGCCATCCTTTTGTTCTTCATTTGGTTGTTGTTGTTTTGTAATATTTCTGTCTAATTTTACCTTACTGCAGTTAATTATATGCAATTAGTAACTGCCATTCTCAAAGGGAAGTTAAGTAGTAGTAATAGTAGTAGTAGTAGTAGTAGCAGTAGTAGTAATAATAATAATAATAATAATAATAATAATAATAATAATAATAATAATAATAATAATAATAATGATGATGATGATGATGATGATGATGTTGGAAGGGACCTTGGAGGTCATCTGGTCCAAGCCCCTGCTCAGGCAGGAAATCCTATACCATTTCAGACAAATGGCTGTCCAGTCTCTTCTTAAAAACTTCCAGTGTTGGAGCATTCACCACCTCTGGAGGCAGGTTGTTCCACTGGTTAATTGTTCTAACTGTCAGGAAGTTTCTCCTTAGTTCCAGGTTGCCTCTCTCCTTGATCAATTTCCATCCGTTGCCTCTCGTCCTGCCTTCAGGCGCCTTGGAAAATAGCTTCACTCCCTCTTCTTTGTGGCAGCCCCTGAGATACTGGAACACTGCTATCATGTCCCCCCGCGTCCTTCTCTTCATTAAACTAGATATACCCAATTCTGAGGTACGTAATGCAGAGAATTGAAGCAGAGTTGGGAAATGAACCAACCTTGAGAAAACTGGTAGGTGTTTGTCAAGAGCATCAAGGAAAATTACTTGGATGCTAAATTCCTAGTTGAACAGGTCTGTAATTGCAGTGAGCCAGAAGTAGAAGAAACAGGATCTTTGGATGTTAAGAGAAAATAGATCCCAGGAAGAGACGAGGAGCTTCTTGGTAAACATTAGGGGGCCCTCAACAGAATCAGAATTGTAGACTTCCAAAAGAGACGCAAAATGTGTTGCAAAAAAAAAAGTGAAGGAAAAAACTAATTTAACATTTGGGAAAAATATAAAAGCTGTGGGTCCCAACCACTCCACTAGATGCTAATAAACTGTATATACAGTAGACTAACACACAGCAGGAAAAATGAAAGAAAGACTTCAGGATGAAGATGTGGCAATAAAAAAGAGAAGCAAATGAAAAACAAGTAAAGGCTTCAAGTTAAGGGAGAGATTCATTTTTGGTAGCTTAACCAATGTGGAGATATGCCCAATAAAAGTCACCTTGGGAAGCTCAAGAAGAGAAGAATTGTGCAGTGTGTGTTGACTGGAAATGGATTGTGGCTGACATGGTTGAAGAGAAAAGATAGACAAAGCAAAGAGGAAGCCAAGTACAATCAAGTAGCCAAGAGGAGGATAATCAGAACTTGTTCCATGAGTCTTTTGCAAAGCAGTTGAAATTTACTAAGAGAGAGGTGCAAGAATTGATAGTTTGGATATATACTGTGCTTCTGAATTGTACTGCCCCCTTTGAGAAGTCTTTCCAGCTACCCAGTGAGGCAGAGAGAACTCCAGCTAGCTCAGAAGCAGTCTCTCAGGACAGAAGGATTCAACCCCACTGAGTTCAATAACTCCCATTGCTTAAAGTTATTGTTGTACCTGCCAGCCTCTTCAAGATTGGCCAGGTCATGGAAACAGACCCCACAAAGACTACTGCTACTCAACTTTATTGTTACAGGGTATAATAACAGATTCTTGCAAGCCTGCCAGACTATCCCTCTGCTCGTCTTACAGTATATCAAACAAAGACAAGGTGATGTTATTGTGCATTTCTTTCTCACACTTTCCTCTTTCCCAGGACTGAGTTGCTGTTTACTTAATATTTATTTCATTCCTTCTTCAAGGTTATCTCCAAACCTGTCACAGTGCCTGAATATACTACTTGTATAACACTATCTGTCCCTCTGGCTAGTTACTCTGAATGCAAGAGATAAAACTGCTCTTATCTGTCCCTAATTAGAGGTTAGAGTTATTTTTAATTAGATTGGTGGAGAGAGTGGGGGAACTGCCCCTTACAGTCTTCTGCTGGTGGAAAGTTTGACAGCTGGCATGGTTAAAGTGATTGGAATAGATGGAAAGGACTGTTGTCTGGTAGATTCCCTGGGAGATCTGTTTCTCAAACTCTGTACTCACTTCCCAGGTATATAAAAAAACTGCTTGCATAGAAACAAAGCAAAATGTGACCCTTAACCTATACTGATAATTAATTACAAGTGTTTAATTATTCTCCCCTTCCCCATGCAGAATTGTTCTTACAACACATAGAGATGTCTTTATAATTCTAACATGGGTCTTCAGCTGTGCTAAGAATTGTCTTAAGGAAAATATCTTTCCTCACCCCACAACTGACGTCTGAACTCTTTCATTGTAGATAACATTACAAACTATTTTGGTAAAACACACGTCCTTTGCTTAGAACAACTTTCTGGATGCAGCCTTTCTTGCTGGTTGTGTCAGTCACAAGTTGTGTCAGTAGACTTTGCAGGACTGGCTCAAACAAGTGACAAATGCAGGGGAGAAGGAAAGATGTAGCTCACACGGACTGCTGGGTGCCTAAGATACTCCCAAGCATATGGGAATTTGGGAAGGGTGGCATAAAGGAGGCATGCTGCATGACCTATTGGTTTGGGAGTTTCAACTTGTGGGATCTAAGAGGGCCTTCTCAGCTGTTGCCCCTGCCTGATGAAAAATCTTACCCCAGAGGTGAGCCGAGCCCCCACTCTTCTGATTTTCCAGAAGAATATTAAGACCTGGCTTTGCTAATTAGCATCGGAGTATAAAAGTATGGTGTAGTTCTGAGGATGGCTGGGGCCTGAAGATACTCCTGTTACCTTGTTAACCACTTTCCCTTTGAATTTTTAACCTGATTTATTTTTACTTGTAAATAATAATAATAATAATAATAATAATAATAATAATAATAATAATAATAATAATAATAATAATAATAATAATAATAATAATAATAATAATAATAATAATAATAATAAAGTTGGAAGGGACCTTAGAGGTCATCGAGTCCAACCCCCTGCTCAGGGAGGAAATCCTATACCATTTCGGACAAATGGCTGTCCAGTCTCTTNGCTAAAATAGTTCAATGGTTGACACATTGAGGTGCCTCTTTATTTGCACTGCATATTAACCTTACTAATAATAGGCCCCTTCATTATTCCCCACAATTTCCTGTTTTTTCAGCTCTCATTTTCTGTCAGTGTATCCAGAATGTAAGCACTTTAGAACTGGGTGAGTATTATATCTGACAGGCCTGCAAAAAGGAGTCCAATTCATAACTAAGATTCTTCAGACATGATGTCTGAATTTGCTTCAGTTCAGGCTTTGAGGGGGATACCTTCCTTGAGTGGAGAATCTTGGGATATGAAAATTAAGCGATTGATTGTATTGAAGGCAAAATCCTCCCTGCTAGTACAGTTCAGGCTATCATAAAATATGACTTAAAATAAGCTTAAATTGGTGGATTTTTGACATGTATTTTCTTTACATAGTTTTTTTTTTCTTAGTTATTGAATGTCATCTTTCGATCCCCCAAATGACAAAACCAAGAACGGATTCTAGCTTTGCATTATCTTCTTTTTCATTTCCTATTTAAAGAAAGCATTTCATTGAAGCCACCCCAGCTCTAATAGAAATATGTTCTGATAAAACTATTAGGGGAAAACATGCAAGATGGAACTGCAAAGAAACCTTCAAAAGCCACCATAAAAATCACAACAGAAGGAATTAGAATTTCAAACATCAAAGCTTTGAAAGTACTTTAATCATGGCAACCTGGGAGAAAAATACTTGGGGGTGAGGGCTATGTTTTTTATATATATTATATATGTATTTTTATTTTGAAATTTGAAAGGATTATTTAGAAAACCTTGCTCTTTTAACAGTCACCTTAGAACAAAATGTAATTATATTTCAAAAGCACCTAAATAAATGTTAATAGGCTGTGTCATTTTTATTTCCTGCAGTTAGTTATTTTCTCTTCAATGTGCCATTTGATGCAGATCTGAAGCCACGAGTGCTTTGCCAGGGCTGTGTTTAGTTTTCACACCATCTCTGTTTTGCTCCTCTTAAAACTAAAGTGTGCAATTTTGTCAGGAACATAACTCAAGTATAGAGAGGGCAAAAAAAACCCCCAACAACCTCAATGACCTTAGCTTCCGATTCCTTTGCTCCACTATAGAATGCAGTTCCATCCATCTGATAATTGTCCCGAGGTGTTCACATTAAAACCTTAATCTTGCTGGAGAAAATCTCCATGGATAAAAGCATGTAATTTGTACACTATACACACTGAACAGTGTATCGAGCTGTCAGGCATGGATTTATTAGTTTTCCTTGCCTTTGGCACACAAAGGACCACTTTCCTGTTCTACTGCTTTGGAATCTAACTTCACTGATTACAGCCATTTCCATCATCTGATACAGCCTTTTGACTCCTCCAGAATCCTGACAGCAAGTATTACAGAAACTTAGGAGTCTAGCAAGCAAACATGGCTTGAGTTTGGGCTGAGTTTCCTTTGGGAACTCCACTGTTGAAACATGAGGCATTTTTCCGTCATTCAACCTACTCTAACCACTCCAATTTGTGCTTCAGTATTTCAGTTATAATATGTTTTCCAATAGGAGTATTTAATCACAGTTAAGATCTGTTCATTTCTGATGGGGTATATGCAGGAAAAGAAATATCTAGGGCTCAAAATAACAAATGTTTGTTTGGATATTAAGTTTTCCTAACATTATATGAAAATCAGCATTTCCTGTGAGTGGGGATTAGACTCTTTCTGTGAATCAAATTTCACTGAAAATTCACTCACCAATTTCAGAGATGTACAATACCTCTTCTGAAAAACTATATTTGTTGCAATAAATATAGTGCTCACTTAACAACCCTAACTGGAACTAAAAACTCCCCCATTAAGAGGACATGCAAAGTGGAGGAGAGAGAAAAAAGCAAACAATTTCTGAAGGCAATCTCTTCTTTGCATGATCCTTCCCTCGACTCCAAAGCAGTTAGATTGGAGAGAAAAAAATTTCAAGAGAGTAAGCTGCAATGCAATTGTTCTGATAGTGGGAAAGGGGCAGGCAAAGGAGAGATTCCCTAAAGAAATTGCTTGCTTTCTCTCCCCCACCCCCCACCCCCACTATTTCACAGAGCAGAGAGTTTGGAGAGAAAGAATTTCAAGAGAGTACTGTAAGCTGTTTGCATAGTGTGCCCACAGCTTCTAGTACTGGGCTGCCAGCACAATCACATTGTTTTTAATGTGTAGAAAAGCAAACAGCTTACTTTCTTGCAATTCCTTTCTTTCCAATCAATCAGCTCTGCAAGAAAAAACACAGATACAGCACAGGACACACATACTGAGTGTAATGGTGATCATTAGTCTGAAGTCATAAATGGGCTCTAAAGTTATTTTTTCAGCAACATCGTAACTTTAAAAGGACTATCTGTAATGAAGAATAGATATGGTTCAAAGTTTGATTGTGGGGTTATTGGTGTTCTCTGTACTGGACTTTTTTGTGAAGTTGGAATACACTTTATTTACCTAACAGTAGATGCTATTGTTATGTTTCTCTGTTTATTTTTTCCCCTTCTCTTCCCTTATTCTTATGGCTAATTCTCAATCTTAATGTTGGTGGTGTTTTCAGTGAAAACAAAATTGAAAGAAGTTCCACACTAGGAAGCACAGTGATAGGATACTTTATAAAAATACTCATCTTTATCTGAGGATGTTTCCAGGTTTCACCAGTTGTTCTACTTGGATTCAAAATTATTGCTAAGGATTTCTAGCTTGTTTTCAGTGTTACTGTAGATGGCTATACCTGTGCACACACTGAATCCAGAGCTAAAATAATCTACTAGCCAATATTATAAAAATGTTGGATGTAGTCCTTCCTAAAAATCTTTCTATGCTTTATTTGGAAAGCATAAGTACTAAGCCAGGAAGGAAGGAAGGAAGGAAGGAAGGAAGGAAGGAAGGAAGGAAGGAAGGAAGGAAGGAAGGAAGGAAGGAAGGAAGGAAGGAAGGAAGGAAGGAAGGAAGGAAGGAAGGAAGGAAGGAAGGAAGGAAGGAAGGAAGGAAGGAAGGAAGGAAGGAAGGAAGGAAGGAAGGAAGGAGAAGAGGAAAGGCAGGAAAATATATGAATACTAAACCCAGTATTAATAATGTGGGAAGAAAGTGCCTCCCATATTATTCATGACATATTCTATGTCATTCTTACCATGCAAATGGCCCACTAGCCATGGTGATGCCTTATCTCTGTTAAACCCCAAGTCACAAAACAAAGAACCACTTAAGCTTTTTGGCCCATATTGACACTTGAGCTGAATCAGTTAAGTGCATCTCCCTCTAGGAAATCGCAAATACCTATGTTTCCGTGAAAATAAGACCGGGTCTTATATATATTTTTGAACCAAAAGATCCATTAGGTCTTATTTTCAGGGGATGTATTACCTACAGCAGGCAGCGAGCATGCACAGGTGGGGCAGGATGAGGTTCAGTATAAACAGCATGGGGTGGCCTGTGCATGGGGTGGAGACGCAGAGATTTCAAGCGCAGCAGCGATTGAGCCAACCTCAGAGCGTAGGGGCGGACCAACTAAAGGTATGAGAGAGTTCGGGAAGGGAGTTGTGCATGCCCTTCCAATGCCAGGCCAGCCCCTGTTGGGTGACTGTGCTGGGTGGCAGCAGAAAAGGCACTGAGGCGGGGGTGGCAAGGCCAATGCTTCTCTTGGTGGAGCAGGGGGCCTTTGCTCCAGGGATGCTGGGGGGCTGCCTTCCTGACTGAGCCTGTGCCCAAAAGGTGAATGGGGAAGTGGCATCCCAGGGCGAAAGGACCAGCGGAGCCCCGGAGGGTCGAGGAGGGTGTTGAAGTGAGCGGGCATCCTGCCTACAGTGCTCATGCTGGCTTCCCTACCACAGCCAGAATGCCACCGTGTTTCAGTAGATGACGGCCTTTCCTCTGGCGGGCCTGGGCAGCTGCTGGAGAGAGACAGGCCCATTTCAGTGCCTGGCACCCTTGGAGGGTTTGCCTCCATCACATTTCTCTGCTGCCGTGGAGCTGGAGAGCATGCCGTACCACTGCCCAGTTGCCCTTGCTTCCCCCAAGCATTTGTTTGCTAACCTGCTTTTCAATTCTGTCACATTTCTCCATTGCATTTCTCCACCGCCACATGCAGGGAAACAAAAATTTGTGAGACTAAAAAAAAAAAGTTCAACCAGACCTTCCAACTCTGCAAGATCTTTTTTTTTCCACAAGATGTTGGAAGGTGTGATTGAACTTTTTTTTTAGTCCCACAAACTTCTTTTGTTTCCCTGCATACAGCAGTGGAGAAATGCGATGGAGAAACGTGACAGAGCTGAAAAGTAGGTTAGCAAAGAAATGCTTGGGGGAAGTGAGAGCAACTGGGTGGTGGTGCAGATTTGTGGATAGCCATCCCCTTCCTCGTGTATCAAAGCTAATAACTTATAAAGCAACATTTACCAGTCTTCAGTCCTAGGAAAATATTCTGAGTAAACATTTCCAGTCAGGGAAAACAGAACAGCATGCAGATAAAAAAGATAAGGCATGTGAGGCAGCAACATCATTAATCTCTTTTTCTCTCACTTATGTAAAAAAAAAAACCCCTCTCTATATAAATCTCCTGGGATTATATTCTGTAAAAGTATATTCTGTGTGATCGATAGGGATCTCGAATAGCTTGAGCTTTGCAAATAAGAAATTTACCCACAAAACAGAATTAAAAGCCTGGTTTTTGGATTAGATCCGGGAGTAGAATTTTGTCAAGCCATCAGCACCCCTAGTGAAGAGATAAATCACCAATTAAACTCTTTGAAATCCTAGTATCAGATTATCATATTTGAGATTGAAAGAGAAAATGAATCTGAAGTGTCTTTCTTAAGTTGGTATTATATATCATCCAAGATGGATGGAAATCCATTTAATTCAGGAGTGTTATGCACATAAATGTTTGCAGGTGTGCAAACTAGGACAGCCATCCTATGAATGAGAGTTATGAATATTGAAGGAGAATTGCACTCCAGCTCATATATCAGTTCAGGAAATGCAAGTACAGTATGAATTCTTAGCAAAGTGCAAAATGAACAAATTCTTTATAATCTCTACTGGGAGAGCTGGAGAGCTACAAAAGAGAGAAGGTGAGAAGTTGAGTCCTGGATGATCCCTGAAGCAATGTTGATTGGCCTTCACTGGACTAATGGCACAATGCAATTATTGTTCCCTAATATGCTTATTGATCTCCTAGGTTAATTTGAAGGAAATTAAATATTGTGGTGGAATTTGAAATCATTAAGAGCATCCTGTTTCTCAGAAGGGCAACAGTGTGCCCGAAGGCATCAGTGTGCCTGCAAACACATTCCTTAGCATCCACCAGGTTTCCAGCTCAATATCATACAAATTAGAGGTAGATTTTTTTTTATTTAGAACAAGGGCCAAAATTTTGCAAGGCAATATTCCATCCACGATGATATCATTTGCAAAGATGCCTCTGGGTTCCACATAGGACCCTTAAAAATAACAACAGTCACCTCCAGCAGTTGCTAAATATTTGCTCTGGATGTGGGTCTGGTTTCTTACAAAAAAGGTAAGTGAGGTTGATAAGGAACATCAAGGGTGAAAGCAAAAAACAGCCTCACTGATTTTCCTTCTGATAAAGGAGGGTTTGGGGACTGGCCAGTTCCCAGTCCCCAACACACACATACCCCGCAGTCATTTATAAGAAAACCCAGACATATGCTCAGAATTTCAATATTCTCAAAAGCTTTTAAAAAAGGCAGAACAAAACAAATCCTTTGATCACTTGCTTCATCTAAGTCTAGTTTAAAGAGAGAGAACCTGTCAGATCTCCAAAGAAATGTTTTACTTCTCTTTCTATGGTATACATGCTTTTGTAACCAATTTTTGGGGGCTGTCATTCTGTTGGGAGGGGGGATGCTTGGGGATGCTTTGCACTGTCTTGCCATTTTGCCCTTCCCCCCAGGGAATGGAATGCAGCCGAATAACATCAACCTTATCTAGGCGATGGCTTGCGCTTGGACCCAGAGGGAAACAAAAGCGAGAGAGACCTTGAAGAGCATGCCAAAGGAGCTAGTTACCAAAACAATATACCACCTGTGGATTGGCTGAGATTCAAATGGACCCTGGGGGGAGGAGTAACAAATATTGCTTTTGATATACTGCTTGTGCGGGTTTTTCCCTCAGACCTCGCTTTGTTTTCCCTCCTATCACTAGTCCCTAATAAAAGTTCATTTTGAGACAATGCCTGTTTCAAGAGTTCTGCTTTCTTGGGAGACCTAGTTGAGGCTGGTCCTTACAGAACTCAATATAGAGTAGAATTAGAGAATCAACACTAGCCCAAGAGCACCAACTGGCCATTTAGTCTCAACACTTATTATTAGCCTGCCTTTATATTTTGATTGCAGTGTTTTTTGGTGTAAGCCAAGCAGGTGTAGTGGTTAAGGCACTAGCAAGTGGGAGTCTGTGAGTTCTAGTCCCCACCTTAAGTGTAAAGCCACCTGGGTAACTGTAGGCTAGTCACTTTCAGCCCTAGGAAGGAGGTAATGGAAAACTACTTCTGAGAAACCTTCCCGAAAAAACTGCAGAGAATCATCTAGGCCTGGAATGTCAAACTGCTTGCGGGCTGGACACGTCATGTGGAAGCCGCGCCCACCCCATTGCCGGCAATGGCAAAACTGTCCCGATACGTTGTGCGATGTCACGTGATATCGCGAGTTTGAAATGTCTGATCTAGGCAGTCTCTGAAAATCAGACACACTTGAATGGAAGAAAAAAAATAATAACTCAGCATCTATGCATCCAAATGAGTTTCCCCCTTTTGTCCTCCTTTATTTGTGATGCCCCTCCTGTTTACAAAGTTAAAAGTTGAAGCATGAAGTAAAATTGACTCCTTTTGTCCCAATATGATTTACATAGCTTTCTCTTGCTTCCTTTAAAATGTTACACAAAGGCAAGCAAAGATACATTGCATGGCCATTTGGTAAGAATATTTTCTTATCTTTTAGTGTGATCCCCTTCAGATACATAAATGGATGCATTTGCTGCTATCTTTGGAGCCAGACAGTTATACAGACATCATAGTAACACAGATTGATAATAACATCAATCAAGAAGGTAGGGATGCTCAAAGCTTTTGAAGCTCACCATGAGCTTCAGCATGGAAAATCTCACTAGGCAGAAGTCATGAACCACGTAATCTTCAGCACAAAAGATAAAAAAGGACTACTTTCTGATTAAAGTAACATATTTCCAGATATATTTCAGGCAAGGAAAAAAATCAGTTGAAAACAACCAATAGCAGAACTGATAGAAGTGTGATAGTGGGGTAGAATGAGCTTAATTCATTTTCATATTTAGAAGGTTCCAATATTTGTAAATATAGACTTTCCACAGAGGACAGAAGAATTACAAAGTGTCAGCAACAAGCCCAAGGTCAATATTTTCTATATTTATTATTTTGGTGGCTCATTGGGGATTCTCTTTCGAACGCAGCAGTTCTGACTGTGATTTAATGTAAGTGAATAGCAAGAAATATATATTTCTGTTAAGGAATTTGTATTATTTTAACTGATACCTTTTTTCTGTTTTCTTTAATAGCCTATTTTCATCTCATTAAATGATCACATTAAAACATGCAAAGAGCTAGCTCTTTAAAAAAAAACTCCAGTGCTGGGAAAGCTAGGAAGAGGATGACCATTAGCCAGGGGAATGAAGTCAATTACAGCAGAGGCTGGTGTGCATCATTGGAAGATCTGGAGAACCTGGTTGAGCACAGATGCTCTTGGAAAAATCTGAGACCACTAAGAGCCAACACGTATTCAATCAGTTGAATCTGTTTCTTATTTACTTTACTATTTTTCATGGAATGGAATGGGTTATGCTTAAATCCCTATACATCAATAACTAAATTTCATGTTGCTGCTCGATCATTGTGTCATAATTTTAAGGTATTCTTGGGTCTCTTGCTGCCAAATACCTATGAATCAAGTCGAAGGTGAAAGCTTCAATCCCATCATAAAAAGAAAATAGATCTTCTATGTATTTGCATTTGTCTGGCAGTTTGCAAAAATATCTCTTCTGAAAAGCTTATGGGGCAGTGAAGTTTGATTGTAAAAATATAAATGTTTGCATTCAAAATGCTTTTCCAGTCATAAAGATGGTTGGCGAGGCAGCAAACCATTCAAAAAGCTCAAAAGCCTGAGGAAAGAAAGCTGGGGTGACTGCAATCCAGAATGCAATATCATGAGTTTAATATTAGTTTTAGTTTAGTATAACCTTAATACGCCCATATAATGCACTGCATGTAAGCTGCATTGGCTTCTTATAGACTTTGAGTGCAATTTAAGGTGCTGGTTATCACCTGGAAAGACCTACCAGATACAAGATTGGGTTATTTGTAGTACCATCTGTCCACAGTGATATCTACCAATTCCACATGCTCCAGTAAGATGGACACAAGATCTCTTCCTTGAAACAATGCCACCTAATAGGACCCAAAAGGCCTGCCTTTTCTACTGCTGTGGAATGATCTCTTACTCCTCTTACTCCTCCCCCAAGATATAATCAGCTCCACCACTGTTGGCCCTCGGAAAGGCAAAACATCTTGGCTTTTTCTTTACGCTTTGGGGCCAAGATGATTAGAGCTTCCCATCTGGAGAAAAATATGAGTGTGATTGACTATTAAACATTTGTATTTTAACTGATATTGTTTGCCTTGTGTTGTTATTTTTTATCTATTGTATGCTACCTGGAATCACAAAATTCAAGTAGGCAGCCATATAAATTCTTTAAAACTATAAAAACAATACAGGTCATCCTCAACCTATGACCATAACTGAGCCCGAAATGTATGTTGCTAAGTGAGAAATTTGTTAAGTGAGTTTTGCCCGAGCTTATGACTTTTCTTGCCACATTTGTTAAGTGAACCACTGCAGTTGTTAAGTTGGTAACAT
>NW_015386536.1:518099-519496 GCF_001527695.2 Protobothrops mucrosquamatus
TTTTTAATATTTTAATTGTGGTGGGCTAGCTCCTATTGTGGTCGAGTGGATCACATCCTGCCCTTCAGGTTGAGTGAGGAATGTAGATTTAAGTGTTATTGTTTTGGTTTTAGTCCTTTTAGTCTTGTGGCTTCTTGTGAAACCTACAGCCAGCAATGTTCTATTTATGAATAGGCTATAGCCGGCAGCACTTTCTCTTTCCGAATGGAACTGGTTCAGGCACTTGGTATCCTCTTTCAGTAAGTGCTCTGCTTTTTGTGAATGGATCCAATGTATTTGACTTGTTGCAAAAACCTCTTGGGGAGGTTTTCCTAGTCAGCGAGAGAGTGCAGCTTGGTTTTTACATAGTGGGAAGTTTTTCTGTTTCTTGGGGTGGTTTTCTTTCCTGCCTGATTCCCTGGGGGGGGGGGGCTCCCTATACAATGGTTATATCTTCCTGGTCTGAATTGTTGGGAAAGTGCCAGGAGTAGTCCCTTGATAGACATGATAGACAAATAAACACATAAAATACATTTATACATACATTTTTGCAATATCCCTAATTTCCTATGTCCTTCAAAAGAAGAAAAAGATATAAGTATGAAAGATTTCAAACTTTTTGATATTTTATGCATACGATTCTTCTGCCCATAGACAAAGCTCAGAGAAACATTTTATTCCTTTGTGATGCTAACACCTGCACACAGTACTGTCAGTACAATCAGGTCTTCATTTTGACAGTCAACATAGAGCTTTCTGGCAGAAAATTGCCAATCTGAATGTGATCAAGGAGCTAAGTCATCCCACCTGGCAATTTGACTTCTATGCAGAATATTCTGAGGTGCTGTTCCATTAGGGATGAAGGTACCCAGCTGATTCCTTTTTAATTTTTTTTTTTAAAAAACTTTTAATAAACAGAAATAAAATGAGAAGCTGTGCTATGCTGAAAAAGCAAAGTATGAGCCTCTGACACCTGAATTTCCTAGAATTGCTTTGTCCTGTGGCTTTTAGAAAAGAATGTTGTCCAATCAATTTACATTAAATAACACAGATTCATCTGGGTGACAATATTTGAGCTATGGAGGCAACTTAATTTGCTTCACCAGAGCAAGAGGCCACCTGATTTCCTTTATCAAAACAATTAATCTTGTCCCAAATTGTTTTCAGGTTTCTCCCCTTCTTTATCAGCCAAAACACATCCAGACATCCTTGTGACTGTCCATGCCTTTGCCAAAGCCACTCAGGCTTGGAATGTCTCGGTATGGCTGAGGTGTTCCAGGAACATTTGCCAAACCTGCTTAAATTAAAGAGATTTAGTCTACAGTGTAGAAAGAAGGTCCTTTCAACCTTCCCCTTTAGTACAAGCTACTAGGGCAGTGGTTCTCAACCTGTGGGTCGGGACCCCATTTGGGGTCGAT
>NW_015386536.1:520922-524526 GCF_001527695.2 Protobothrops mucrosquamatus
CTGATAGGAGTTATTCCACCTTTCAGGCATATCTAAAGCTTTTAGCCCAAATATATTCGTCGTTTGTTATTTCCCACCTGCTGAGATAGAAATTAAGTGCAAAGAAAGAGCATAAAGGAAGAGAAACTAATCCAAGACACACAGAGTGCGGAGAGGGTAGAGAAAGATTCAGAAGAGACTGAAAAGCAGAGAAAGCACTTAGAGATCTAGTTCTGCAAAAGGTCATTGAGCAAAGTGTCCATTAACATGAGAGTCATTAGAATATAAAATAGCACTTTCCTACATTAGCATATATGTCCAAACCCTCATCAAAATAAGAGAGAATGAACTATTATTGTTCCCTCCACTTAATTTCATACTTTTCAAATTAATACTTCCTATGTTATAGGCATAAAATATCTTTTAAACAATTGCCATTGCTTCCGGATATTCTATGTCCATTAATTGAGAGAAAAGATTTGGACGTTAAATAGGCGTTGACCAAGTGAGACAGATTTTCCATAAGTATGTAAAAGAACAGGGATTCCCTTTCAAAAAGCCCAAAATATTGTCCTTTTGTATGTAGAAACCAAGGGGATAACAATCTTTGAATATAACATAACCACTTGTCCATCTTGATCAGACAGGTTAATCTGGTCCAAAATTCATTCATTACAACATCCTGTACTGTTTATAGCCACCATCAGCACGAGGGCCAATGTAGGAGCAAGTGGAGAGAAGTGATGTCCCATGTCATGACACCATTATACAAATGACACAATTCACATCATTTTATGATGGCATGATGATACAATGACTTTCTGGTGGCTTCTATCAAAGATGTCTACAATCAAAACTAATAACCACTGATAGCCTTATCCCCCATGAATTTCTTTACTCTCCATTTAAAACTGGTTTTTAATGTTGAGACCTTTTGCATGCCACGCACAAAGGAGGATTCTAGTCAAAAATGGCTCAACCTAGGCACAGGTTTGTTATCTCCCTGTGAACCAGGTCTTAAAAACTTGGTAAGAAAATTTGGTAGACATTTCCTTCATAGAAAACTTGGTAGAAATTTTGGTGAGAACCATTCTGCAAAATGGCTCCCAAGTATGAAGAGATCAGCACTAAGCCTCCTTGTACTGCTACTTAACATTCCAAACTTCCAGATTTCATCCTTTAACAAAACTATGCAAGGGTTTTTTTTCCCTCCTACTTCTCATATTAATGAGGTTTTTATAGCAGCAATATGGTATCTCCAGGTGGTATGGTTATAATGAAATAATCACACCCCTGGAGAATGCTTCTTAACACCCTAGAGGTGATAACTAGACCCCCTGACATGCCTTATTGCTTACAGAGATGCTGATGGCTGCAAGTAAAAAAGAACTATGAAACACAAACAGCATGCAAAATTAAGCTGCATTGTCCATTTGTTAATTACAAAGACCTGCTAAACACTGCCAGTGTGCACCTTCTCTTTTACACTGTCATCATAATTTAAAAGTTTTCCTTTTTGTGGTTTTGTATTACCACAACATCGATCAAAGTCCACTGCCTGATGGGTGCAAGCAGAGGCAATATGTTCCACATAGGTTACTTCTGGAATTATGTTATTTAATATAACAGAATCCTGTCATGTTGCCACAGTCTCACCAAGTCGTTTGCTGTCAAACTGCCTTTAACATGGAGTTATTATTATAGAAATGTCATGAAAGACTTCTGTAGAAGCAGAGCAAATATTTCCTGGTCAGGACTGAGGAGATATTGAAAACTTTTGAAGCTTCAGACTCAGACTACAGGATGTTTGTTTCCTAGTAAGTAGATTGTAACACAAAATGTATGGTCTTGTTCATGTTCTTCTCTTCCTTTTGACAACCATCAGTTTCACCTCTTGAATATCAAATGCAACTGATCCTAACTGGAGAGAGTTATTATTATTTTATTGTATTAGTTGGATTTATATCCCACCTTTGTCTAGGACCTCCTGAAGGATTCCTGTAATCCCACCCCTCTGGTGTGCTTGCATATATCTGGTTTGAACCATGTATGTTGTACCCTAACTGTTATGTTTGGTGCTCAGTGAGGCATCGATGAGGCAGCAGGTGAACAAACAACTCTTTATTAAAGGTTTAAACAGAAACCTGGTTAACTGCTGCTCCACCCCTATTTATACACTCAGCAACTAGGCTACAGCCAATAGGATTCAAATATTAGTTCCCACTTTTAACACAAGTAATTAGCATGTAGACAGAAAGTCTGGCTCTTAACTGACAGAGTCTTATGACTGGTTTTTCAACATTACCAAGTAATTCACCTCAATACATTACACTAACCAACTCCAGCTTTACCTGGGCTTTTAAAGTCTGATCCCTGTTAGACATATTCTGTACTTTGTTTTCTTTCCTGCTCTGCTAGGACAAAAAGAAGTATTATAGCTTTGACTGAGCTATAATATATGCAAAAATTGATTGGCCAGTTGTCACAAACCAGAACAAATCAACTAGGTAGCATTCCTGGTGTGGCCTTCTTCCCCCAAAGAACATTAGAAGTTTCTCTGTCATTTCAATGCTGATTTTTGCCATGACCTCTAAAAATAGTTTGCAAATCTGCTTGTGTTTTCTTTGCATCTTTGAAATCCATATCTACTTCTTAAAATATTTCATTTGCATAATCCTTCATAATACAATTTATTAATAATTTCCCCAAAAAAATCCCTAGTCCTTCTTAGGGATTTTCTGAAAGATAACACCATTTGGCAGCTGCCAAAATTCATCAAAAATTGATGAACTGAACATTTTCAAATTCAAATTTAAATTAACTACAGAACAATTTACAGGCGCCCTTTGGCAAATATTTGAATGTAACACTCTTGTACATTTCACTTCTTTAAAAATATATGCATTCTGTATCTTCATTTATCATCTGTGCATATAAATGCAACAGACAGAAATCAGGACAATTAAGAGAAAACATCTCTGATCTACAATAGAATTATTTATATAAAGGTTAAAGTGGAAAAAGAACATCACCTGGAACATGTAATTTTCATATTTGAGAATACCAATTCTTAGAAAGTCTCTACAATCATAATCTATATTTTAACACGATATTTCCCTCCCCAGTGCATGATCTGGATGCACGATATGGATGCACAATGTCTACATATTGGAATTTTGCAAAGATTCTATCAAGGTGATGTCTATTATAACCTTTATTAGTATGCTTCCAAATGATACTAAATTCTGCTACCATCCATTAAATATTGATAGCTTTGTTTCTTATAAACCGCTTGGGAATATTTAATTTCATCTACTATCTGCCACCAGGATTCCCTTGTGGCATCGAAGCAGCAAGTTTGTCCCAGTTAAAATGTTAATTAGATTTTTTGCAGACATGTTTTAATTGTTCTGCCCTTCACTGAGATTGCTACACATATGTTTGTTTATCATAACAAAATTCACCATGTGTTTTTGTTGTTCGTTTTGTGGTAAAACAATGCTGAAATCCAATGCACGTCTAATTAAGAGCAGATCCCACTGAGTTTCTAGGGAAGGTCATATCAGACTACAAGCATACCAAACCACTTCTTGAATCTGATAGCACAGCACTGGGGGGGGGGGGG
>NW_015386537.1:0-1584 GCF_001527695.2 Protobothrops mucrosquamatus
GGTGCTTTTTGTAGTTTTTAAAAATTGAGCCGTTTTGGTGTTCGGGGAAGGAAATTCCTGATGCCGGGGTCAGGGATTTTTCTGCTCCGGAGGTGAAAATATTTTTTGACCCAAATGTAAAAACGGACGTCAGAATGGGATTCGGGGTTAAATTTCATGCTTAAAAATGGTGCTATTGGTAGTTTTTAAAAATTGAGCCGTTTTGGTGTTCGGGGAAGGAAATTTCTGATGTCGGGGTCAGGGATTTTTGTGCTCCAGAGGTGAAAATTTTTTTTCCACCCAAATGTAAAAACGAACGTCAGAATGGGATTTGGGGTTAAATTTCATGTTTAAAAATGGTGCTATTGGTAGTTTTTAAAAATTGTGCCATTTTGGTGTCCGGGGTAGGAAATTTCTGATGCCGGGGTCAGGGATTTTTGTGCTCCAGAGGTAAAATTTTTTTTGACCCAAATGTAAAAACAAACATCAGAATGGGATTCGGGGTTAAATTTCATGCTTAAAAATGGTGCTATTGGTAGTTTTTAAAAATTGAGCTGTTTTGGTGTTCGAGGAACGAAATTCCTGATGCCGGGGTCAGGGATTTTTCTGTTCCGGAGGGGAAAATATTTTTTGACCCAAATGTAAAAACGGACGTCAGAATGGGATTCGAGGTTAAATTTCATGCTTAAAAATGGTGCTATTGGTAGTTTTTAAAAATTGAGCCGTTTTGGTGTTCGGGGAAGGAAATTTCTGATGCCGGGGTCAGGGATTTTTCTGCTCCAGAGGTGAAAATTTTTTTCCAC
This sequence comes from Protobothrops mucrosquamatus, assembly GCF_001527695.2. Classification (NCBI taxonomy): domain Eukaryota; kingdom Metazoa; phylum Chordata; class Lepidosauria; order Squamata; family Viperidae; genus Protobothrops; species Protobothrops mucrosquamatus. Next base: position 783 of record NW_015386537.1, read on the forward strand.
CCAAATGTAAAAACGAACGTCAGAATGGGATTTGGGGTTAAATTTCATGTTTAAAAATGGTGCTATTGGTAGTTTTTAAAAATTGTGCCATTTTGGTGTCCTGGGAAGGAAATTTCTGATGCTGGGGTCAGGGATTTTTCTGCTCTAGAGGTGAAATATTTTTTTTGACCCAAATGTAAAAACAAACATCAGAATGGGATTCGGGGTTAAATTTCATGGTTAAAAATGGTGCTATTGGCAGTTTTTAAAAATTGAGCCGTTTTGGTGTTCGGGGAAGGAAATTCCTGATGCCGGGGTCAGGGATTTTTCTGTTCCGGATGGGAAAATATTTTTTGACCCAAATGTAAAAACGGACGTCAGAATGGGATTCGAGGTTAAATTTCATGCTTAAAAATGGTGCTATTGGTAGTTTTTAAAAATTGAGCCGTTTTGGTGTTCGGGGAAGGAAATTTCTGATGCCAAGGTCAGGGATTTTTCTGCTCCAGAAGTGAAAATTTTTTTCCACCCAAATGTAAAAACGAACGTCAGAATGGGATTTGGGGTTAAATTTCATGTTTAAAAATGGTGCTATTGGTAGTTTTTAAAAATTGTGCCATTTTGGTGTCCGGGGAATGAAATTTCTGATGCTGGGGTCAGGGATTTTTCTGCTCTAGAGGTGAAATATTTTTTTTGACCCAAATGTAAAAACAAACATCAGAATGGGATTCGGGGTTAAATTTCATGCTTAAAAATGGTGCTATTGGTAGTTTTTAAAAATTGAGCCGTTTTGGTGTTCGGGGAAGGAAATTCCTGATGCCGGGGT
>NW_015386537.1:6204-7286 GCF_001527695.2 Protobothrops mucrosquamatus
TGACCCAAATGTAAAAACGGACGTCAGAATGGGATTCGGGGTGAAATTTCATGCTTAAAAATGGTGCTTTTAGTAGTTTTTAAAAATTGAGCCGTTTTGGTGTCCGGGGAATGAAATTCCTGATGCCGGGGTCAGGGATTTTTCTGCTCCGGAGGTGAAAATATTTTTTGACCCAAATGTAAAAACGGACGTCAGAATGAGATTCGGGGTTAAATTTCATGCTTAAAAATGGTGCTATTGGTAGTTTTTAAAAATTGAGCCGTTTTGGTGTTCGGGGAAGGAAATTTCTGATGCCGGGGTCAGGGATTTTTGTGCTCCAGAGGTGAAAATTTTTTTTCCACCCAAATGTAAAAATGAATGTCAGAATGGGATTTGGGGTTAAATTTCATGTTTAAAAATGGTGCTATTGGTAGTTTTTAAAAATTGTGCCATTTTGGTGTCGGGGGAAGGAAATATCTGATGCCGGGGTCAGGGATTTTTCTGCTCTAGAGGTGAAATATTTTTTTTGACCCAAATGTAAAAACAAACATCAGAATGGGATTTGGGGTTAAATTTCATGCTTAAAAATGGTGCTATTGGTAGTTTTTAAAAATTGAGCCGTTTTGGTGTTCGGGGAAGGAAATTCCTGATGCCGGCCGGGGTCAGGGATTTTTGTACTCCGGAGGTGAAAATATTTTTTGACCCAAATGTAAAAACGGATGTCAGAATGTGATTCGGGGTTTAATTTCATGCTTAAAAATGGTGCTTTTTGTAGTTTTTAAAAATTGAGCCGTTTTGGTGTCCGAGGAAGAAAATTTCTGATGCCGGGGTCAAGGATTTTTGTGCTCCACAGGTGAAAATTTTTTTTGACCCTAATGTAAATATGAACGTCATAATGGGATTTGGGGTTAAATTTCATGCTTAAAAATGGTGCTTTTAGTAGTTTTTAAAAATTGAGCCGTTTTGGTGTCCGGGGAATGAAATTCCTGATGCCGGGGTCAGGGATTTTTCTGCTCCGGAGGTGAAAATATTTTTTGACCCAAATGTAAAAACGGACGTCAGAATGGGATTCGGGGTTAAATTTCATGCTTAAAAATGGTGCT
>NW_015386537.1:8491-17170 GCF_001527695.2 Protobothrops mucrosquamatus
GGGGTTAAATTTCATGCTTAAAAATGGTGCTATTGGTAGTTTTTAAAAATTGAGCCGTTTTGGTGTTCGAGGAAGGAAATTTCTGATGCCGGGGTCAGGGATTTTTGTGCTCCAGAGGTGAAAAATTTTTTTCCACCCAAATGTAAAAACGAACGTCAGAATGGGATTTGGGGTTAAATTTCATGCTTAAAAATGGTGCTTTTGGTAGTTTTTAAAAATTGAGCCGTTTTGGTGTCCGGGGAAGGAAATTCCTGATGCCGGGGTCAATGATTTTTCTGCTCCGGAGGTGAAAATATTTTGACCCAAATGTAAAAACGGACGTCAGAATGGGATTCGGGGTTAAAGTTCATGCTTAAAAATTGTGCTTTTTGTAGTTTTTAAAAATTGAGCCGTTTTTGTCTCTTGGGAAGGAAATTCCTGTCAGGGTCAGGGATTTTTGTGCTCCAGAGGTGAAAATATTTTTTGACCAAAATATAAAAACGGATGCCAGAATGGGATTCGGGGATAAATTTCATGCTTAAAAATGGTGCTTTTTGTAGTTTTTAAAAATTGAGCCATATTGTTATCCAGGGAAGGAAATTCCTGATGCCAGAGTCAGAGATTTTTGTGCTCCGGAGGTGAAAAATTTTTTTTGCCCCAAATGTAAAAACAGACATCAGAATGTGATTCGGGGTTAAATTTCATACTTTAAAAATGTGCTTTTTATAGTTTTTAAAAATTGAGCCACTTTGGTGTCCAGGGAAGGAAATTCCTGATGCTGCGGTGAGGGAATTTTGTGCTCCAGAGGTGAATTTTTTTCTTCACCCAAATGTAAAAACGGACGTCAGAATGGGATTCGGGTTTAAATTCCATGCTTAAAAATGATCCTTTTTGTAGTTTTTAAAAACTGAGCTGTATTGGTGCCCGGGGAAGGTAATTCCTGATTCCAAGGTCAGGGATTTTTGTGCTCTGGAGGTGAAGTTTTTTTTTGATCCAAATGTAAAAACGGACATCAGAATGGGATTCGGGGTTAAATTTCATGTAAAAACGGACATCAGAATGGGATTCAGGGTTAAATTTCATGATTAAAAATGGTGCTTTTTGTAGTTTTTAAAAACTGAGCCATTTTGGTGTCCGTGGAAGAAAGTTCAGGGATTTTTTTGCTTTTGAGGTGAAATTTTTTTTTGATTGAAATGTAAAAATGGAGATCAAAATGGGATTCAATGTTTAATTTCATGCTTAAAAATGGTGCTTTTTGTAATTTTTAAAAATTAAGCCGTTTTGGTTTCCGGGGAAGGAAATTCCTGATGCCGGGGTCACGGATTTTTGTGCTCCAGAGGTGAATTTTTTTTTGACCCAAATGTAATAATCGACGTCAGAATGGGATTCGGGATTACATTTTATGCTTAAAAATGGTGCTTTTTTTAGTTTCTAAAAATTGAGCCGTTTTGAAGTCCGCGGAAGAAAATTCCTGATGCTGGGGTCAGGGATTTTTGTGCTCTGGAGGTGAAATATTTTTCTGACCCAAATGTACAAACGGACATCAGAATGGGATTCGGGTTTAAATTTCATGCTTAAAAATGGTGCTTTTTGTAATTTTTAAAAATTTAGCCGTATTGTGTTCCGTGGAAGGAAATTCCTGATGCCGGGGTCACGGATTTTTGTGTTCTTGACGCGAAATTTTTTTTTTACCCAAATGTAAAAACAGACGTCAGAATGGGATTCGGGGTTAAATTTCAAGCCGTATTTTGCAGATTTCTGTGACTCTGTTGTTGAGGAGCTGAAGGTCTTCATGCTTACTGGCAAGCAGAACTGTATCATCAGCATATCTTAAATTGTTGATCCAAACACCATTTACTTTGATGCCAGCATCGATGTTCTCCAGTGCCTTGTTGAAGTTTGACTCAGAGTAGATATTGAACAACAATGGAGACAGAATACATCCCTGTTTGACCTCTCTTCTTATTTCTGCAACAGCTGAGTATTTTTGGCCTAGTCTCACATTTGCTACTTGATGCCAATATAGATTCTTTATGATTTGGATGTCTTTGTCATCTAGTCCCCCTTGTTCCAGGATTTCTAATAGTGTGCTGTATCTTATTTTATCAAATACTTTTTCAAAATCAATGAAGCACATGTAAACACTGTGACTGACATCTCTACAACGCTGTACAAGAACTTGAATGCTGAATAGCGCATCTCGTGTACCAAGATTGTTTCTGAAACCAAATTGTGTGTTACCTAGGCCAAATAAAAAGCCTGCAATAATTTAACTAAAAGTTTCATGGTAAGAAAAGGAGATAGAGAAATTAGTGAACTGAGAGATCTGTTCAATTTGGAGTGACTCATTTAATTAAATCATCATTGGTCACAAGCACTTCATCAAAATGTTCTTGTAATACAGAAATCTTGGAAAATGAGAATATTTATTCCACTTAATTTTAAAATTCTATTTACTTAATCTCATCCTGAGTACAATGATATTTTTTGAGCTACATTAACTAGTTGATTTGGCATAGTGATTGATAATATATACTTTACAGAAAAAAACCCAATATTGGCCAATCCTTTAGATCTCTACTTCAATTTCAAACAATCAGTTCTACTATGTTCAAGAAAGAACACCCAATTCTCCCTCCAAATTACAGGTAATTCTCGATTTACGACCACAATCGAGCCCAAAATTTCTGTTGCTAAGGGAGACATTTGTTAAGTGAGTTTTGCCCCATTATATGACTTTTTTGCCACAGTTGTTAAGTGAGTCACTGTAGTTGTTAAGTTAGTGACATGGTTGTTAAGTGAAACTGGCTTCTTCATTGACTTTGTTTCTCAGAAGATCACAAAAGATGATCACAAGGGACTCTGCATAAATATAAATCAGTAGCCAAGAGTCTGAATTTTGATCACGTGACCATGGGGAAGCTTCAATAGTCATAAGTGTGAAAAATGGCCATACGTCATTTTTTCCAGTGAGGTTGTAACTTTGAATGATCATTAAATAAACTGTTGTAAGTTGGGCTTTATAAAGTCCTGAGTATTATGGTTGTTTAACTGGATCTGGTACTTTTGTTCATCTATTGAGTCTTTTCCAAGGACCTGGGATAGACTGATGATTTTGTCAATGCCAATGGTGTTTCAGTAATGCTCCAGATGTTATGGGATGATGCTCAAAGTGTCTATTGCTATTGATACTATCTTTATTTTCTTTTGTCACAGTTGTTCTATTTCTATTTGCAGGTCTTTGTATTTTGTTATTTTCTCCAGTTCTTTCTCTTCTCTTCTGCTCTCTCTAGCTCAGTGATGGCGAACCTTTTAGAGACCGAGTGCCCAAACTGCAACCCAAAACCCATTTATGCATCGTCGGGTGCCGGGTGGGTGTGGCCCATTAGATGGGTGTGGCCCATTGGGTGAGCATGGCTGCAGTGGTAACAGCAGACTAGGTGGGACTAAAAAGTTCAATCAATCAATTCCAACTTTGCAAGATCTTTTTTTCCCCACGAGAAGTTGAAATTGACTGATTTAACCTTTTTTTTTTGCACACGGCGGCGGAGGCCTAAAGCGAAAAGGTTTTATAAAACCCAGCTGAAGGCCTAGGACTGGGGCGACGGCGTGCGTGCCCACAGAGAGGGCCCTGAGTGCCCTCTCTGGCACCCGTGCCATAAGTTCGCCACCACTGCTCTAGCTATTGTAATGACCACTATCCAGACTTTTAATAATCAACAATTAAGTTTGGGGTGTTATGTGGCAGATGCCTATCTGTTTAAATTCTGACATCCCATAGGACTTTAGTTTCTTCATTTTCCATTATTTTGTCTATGTTGTAGTCCCATCAGTTCTTGCTTGCAGACAAATAGTATTTTTTGCAGATCTTCCAGTATACCATTCTTGCTAGTTTATTCCTCCATTGTTTGTAGTCAGTTTGTGTGATCTTCTTGAAGCAACTAATTAATAGCCCACTGTTTCTTCAGTTTCTTTGCAGAGATGGTATTTGCTTTCTGTTGCTGTCATCTCAATTCTAATTTTGTATGCAATTGTTCTTAAGACTTGGTCTTGTGCAGCCAGAATTAGCCCCTCTGTCTCCTCCTCCTCCTCCTCCTCCTCCTCCTCCTCCTCCTCCTCTTCTTCTTCTTCTTCTTCTTCTTCTTCTTCTTCTTCTTCTTCTTCTTCTTCTTCTTCTTCTTCTTCTTCTTCTTCTTCTTCTTCTTCTTCTTCTTCTTCTTCTTCTTCTTCTTCTTCTTCTTCTTCTTCTTCATATAAAAATATATAATTTTATATATATTATAATTTATATAATATATCAAGGTCTTTTCAAGATAAACAAATAAAAGGAAGCCAGTGAGAGAAAGACTGGCTTTCCCAAGGCCAAATACAAGTGTGTAATATGTAAAAATTGAAATATTTGGACATCTCTATTGTCAATGTCTCAGTCTCAATTTACATCATTCTCCTTTTTCCTTTTTAACCTTATCCATAGGCTGCAAAGGTCTTTTTGTAAATTTCATCCAATGCCAACAGCTTTTTAAGGAACATCTTTCTGAAAGCAGACAAATAGATGTCTTTGGCAACTCAGCTTTTAAGACAATTCCACTATTTACTGGCTTATTCCTTCAATACTAAGAATGATTGGTTCTGATGGAGCTGTGTGAACACTTCATGGAAACAGCTCCTTTACTCATGTTGCTATGAAATTGTTAGAATTTTTGTCTCCCTGCAGTGCTTTTGTACCTGCGTTGTGGGTTGTATTTCAGTGCTTGCAAATAATATTGCACTGTATTCCTCTAAAGAGTGGAGTCCCTTATCCTGAGTGAGGTGAGTGCATATTGGTAATATTGTTTGGACAGTTTTTCCAGGAAAGAATCAAATAGCATTTACATTTTCTCTTTTGCTAACTTGGAGAATGACCACAGCAGCCTTGGGAAAGATGAACACATCAATTGATTGCAAGTGTGTGTCAGGGCTCAGTGCCATAAATGCAACCTAGGCACAAACACAGACTCTGAGTGTGCAGATGGCTTCAGTGTGCACTGACCAGGGCAGTTATTAGGTGGTAGCAAACAGATGCAAAAAAAAAAACTTAGCTCTTTGCTACGTCTAGGGATGGACTTGAGGATTGTCTCTAGGAACAGGTAGCAGATGTGACCAGAAGAGCTTTACACAAATACAGTTTGTGTGCCAATGGCACCTGTTCCTAAAGTGGAAGGCACTCCTCATAATCACTCATACTTTAGTTACCTCTTGATTGGACTATTGCATTGTATGCTTCATAGGGCTGCATTTAAGGAGCATTTAGAAGCTTCAGCTAGTCCAGAAGGGGCAGCATGTGCAGTTTCTGGTGCATGTAACACCTTTGAAGTGCTACATGGCATGGTACCAAGTTACTGGTGGAATCCCCTTTCTCCAGCGGTTCCTATCTACACCATCAGATCTACCCATGCAAATCAGTCATAGAGCTTAAATCTGGTGGCCCTAGTACTGACACAAATTGTTGCCACACTGCTATTGGTTTTCAACTTATATATGCAAGCCTAGGAAAATAGAAAAGGTCTGTTTCTTTGAATATAGGCATTAGCTCTTTAAATCTTGAGTAATATTAGAACGAGGAGGCCCAGAGTGCTCTATGCATGGAACTGGAAGGTAGTCCTTCAACATTTGTTATATAATTGAATGACATTCAGTAGCTATGGCTTTTCAATTCAATTTTAGCTCATTTGAATGCAGATTTGCCCTTTATACTCATTGGGGAACAAAAATGAACCAGGAATTCTTCTGCTGCTCTAATTTTAATCCAGAAAAAAAGGGGAAATGCCATATTTATCTTTCCTTTAGCAAATTTCTTTTCCCAAGCTGGCTTGGGAGATCATTGTTGGTATTTCCAGTACACATATATGGAGCTTGTCAAGCATTTCTGATATGATGTTGGTCTTAGCCATAGCAGATACACGTGTGTTGATGAAGAAGAGCAGGCAGAACTGGGGGTGTGGAGTTAGAGATGTTATGTTTTCACAAAAGATCCAAATTCAATCCCTCCTAAATTTTGTTGACCCTTCTCTAGTGCCAATTTAGTGTGGAAGTTTTTTATGTATAGGCTCCAATAAATCTTCTATGCTGAAACCTAAAGGATGGTCCTGATTCTTTGTGCCTGACATTAGGTACTGTAGATGCTAATATCATTCAAATTTTGGATTTTTGATATTCAACTATTAATAAAGCTATGTAGAGTCTAGTCACAATAAGCCTGTGAACTATTAAGCAGTGCATACTATAGTTTCCCATCAGTCATTTAGTACAGGTTTCCAGGTATTTCAGCAGCCGCCAATTTATCCTTTCCTACTAGAAAAGAAAAATTGGAGTTTTATCAAGAGCTTGGAGAGCAACTTTATTTTACTGATGGTTGGGCTTTTGAAAAGTTTAACTTATACTAGGAAATAGCAACCATAACACTTTTGTAAGATATTCAGATGTCAAATATTTTTTTAAAAAAAATACCTTGTACTAATCAGACCCTCCATTTTATTCTCTGATTCTTTCTAACTTATTTTTTCTCCCCATTTCATTGTGATCCTTTGAAACATAAAACTATTTAATATGCATTAGTTGTTAAACTCTAACATTGCAGTTCAGGGCTTTGCTTTGCTTTGTTTGTTGTTTTTTTTTTTTTGCTTTTATCATTCCTTTAAGCTCATGTTGTTGACAATGACTTTCTCTCACCTCCATTTAGCTAAAAAAAAATAATCATACTTCCCATAATGCGCAGAAAAGGACTGAAAGGAGAAAAATCTCTTGCATCTTACAGTCTCGAAATCTTTGTGAAAACCTTAGATACCAGAGTCAAGATGGTATCTGATTATAAAAGAATTCAGATTTCTTTTTGCATTTAAAAAAGAGGCTGAAGCTGTTTATTGAGTTCTGAGAACGCTGTTGATTGTTTTCAAATTTACACCGACTTTTTAATTATCACCTGATATATATCCATATTTTAGTTCTTAAAAGACAAGGCATAGTGAGCTGTTTTTGCTCCAGACCATTTCTCATTGGCATTTAAAGGCAATGCAAATGAAGACGGCAGAAGAAAGAAAGCCCAAATAGTAGAGAATCCAGTAATAAAAATAAGACGTACAAGTTTTGCTTTGAACACATTCATTTTAAACATGTCATACAAGGTATCTTTGTGTTACCCACTCCTGAACATTTCTCCTGCTTTTGAAAAGGTAAGCTAAAAAAAGGTGCTGATATAAAGGCATCTTTTGACCTTATTTGTCACATTTTTCTGTACACTGAATCAGTCATTCATGGTATTCAGTAATGACTATTGGGGAATACTGAGCTAAGCAAGGAAGAAACTGCAGGAAAAGGGTGAAATTGTTCAATAGTTCTGCAATGTAAGATAAGCAAGGGCAAAAGAGCTAATTTAGCAAACACTCCTTTGAAATCTGAACCTTACATTGGGGGAAAAACGGATCTGGCAATTAGCAGTGAAGATGGCAGGGTATGATTTAAAGTTAAACTCACTCTTCTTGCGGCAAATAAAAGCAGCAGCTCGTCTTCCTATGAACCAATTAGGTTCTCTTGCATTTTTTACGTACATGTAAAACACCAGTTGTTTAAGCCAACACTAAAAACAAAATCCACATCAGGGAAAATACAACGTGCCGTGTCCTGACATATCTCTGTAGGTATAGGAGGAGCTGGAATTGCTGCTCATTTGCAAAAGTGTCCTGTTTCGCTGTTTAGAAAGTCAACAATGCAATACTTTTGTGATACTGCATATCTTTCTGGAGAAATGGGAGAAATCAACAAAGGTCTTTCATAAAGCTTCTGAAATGAGAGCCATGGAGGGAAATTGTTGCTGTCAGAATTTCAGTTAATCTTGGATGCTGAATTGACTAGTATAAACTCTTTAAATAAAAAGGGGAGAGATTTTTGCCTCGAGACTGCAATGCTCTGAATATGAAGAAGTTGAGTTCGGGTTCAAAGAAGATGGAAAACAAAAGACTACAGGCAGTCCTTGACTTACGACCACAATTGAGCCCAAAATTTATGTGGCTAGGGGAGACATTTGTTAAGTGAGTTTTGCTCCAGTTTACCACCTTTCTTGCCACAGTTGAATCATTGCAGTTGTTAAGTAACTAACACAGTTTCTGCCTTACCCATTGACTTTGCTTGTCGGAAGGTTGCGAAGGATGAACACATGATCCCGGGACACTGCAACCATCATAAATGTGGATCAGTTGCCAACTACGGTATTTGAATTTTGATCATGTGACCATGGGGATGCTGCAAAGGTCGTAAATGTGAAAAATAGTCATAAATCTCTTTTTTCAGTGGTCACTAAATGAACTGGTGTAAGTTGAGGACTATGTGTATTGCTTGCTTCTTTCTAGGTCATAATCATGATGTATATTCAATATACCAGCAAAATCCAAAGCCACATCACCAGCCATGTTGAACTGCTTCAGAATTCCTTATGAGTGGGGACTTCCGGTGGCAAGCGATTTCGCTGCTCGCAGCTGTTTGCTGCCTCCCGCCTGTTTTGCGTAAAAGCCGGTTTGACAGCCAGCATCAGCTGTCAAACGGCTTGATACCTTTCCCCTGGGCATAAGGGGATAGGTGAGCTGCCCGGGGTAGGAGTTGAGTTCCCGAGTCGTCCTATATGGACGATGTAGGCGAGAACTCCTCCGGAGCCCCGAGGATTCTCCGCGA
>NW_015386537.1:18967-21062 GCF_001527695.2 Protobothrops mucrosquamatus
AAAAAAAAAAAAAAAAAAAAAGAATTCCTTATGAGTGTTTCTCCTCTTCATCAGTAAGCTCACAGGAAGGTATCGCCCAAGTGAGAAGAACAGAAAGCAGAGATGGCTGCAAGAATGAGAGACACAGGTAAGACACTGACAAGGCACTTTGGATAGCTGGAATTAAGAAGCCACTTTCACATTCTGGTCTTTTATTATTATGAAATTTATTTGCTGCCCATCTCATGTTCAACAACTCTGAGCAACCTTTATCCATCATAAAAGGATCTACACATACTTCACTGGACAAGTAAAGAACTGAGGGACTACAGAGGGATAGAGTGAAAAGGATGAGTGTCGTGGCTTAGGGAGTATGCTGCTTCCCATGAGTAGGATACAGTTAGCTGGTTATAACAACCAAATATAGGTAGTCCTTGACTTGCAATCGAAGTTACAACAGACCCTCCTCCAAAGCTACCTATGACGCTATTTTGAAGTTATGACCACTGCAGCATCCTCATGGTCATTTGTCCTTATGATCGATCATAAGGACCCTGCAGTGTTCTTTCCCACCACCTATATTCCCCCTCCACCATCCACCCTGCTGGGTGGCCTTCCGTCCTTCCTCAGTGTAAGGTCTGGAGCTCTGGAGATCTTCAAAAGATAAGGGCATGATAGGTGATGACATGGTGGGCAAGAGGCAAGTGAGAGATAATCTCACTTAACAACCATCATGACATGTGACCTTATTGGGCAGGCTCCATTATGGTCCCAAGTTGAGGAATACCTGTACATTATTTCAGAGGCCTGAAAACTGCTATTAAATTCTAAACAAAGCATAAATGTCAGGAACTGTGGTCAGCACATTATAAATCATCAGATGAAGTCATAAACTGGAATAGGCAGTATTTTACCCATATTATTCAAAGTATGTTTTCATTTAGAATTCCTATAAAATCAAAGTATAGATTTTGTGCTTTCAGAAACCCAAAGTTTAGATATGGTGTGAAATCCATGTATTAAATTTTAATCTAGGAATAGTTTCCAATTTGAATAAAATTCTGTGTCAAGTTACTTTTAGAAAATGAATTTATTCTCAACCACAAATGCTAAAGGCATCAAACTCTTTTGCAATAAATGGCTGGCTGTATATTGGCAGCAGTGAGCACCTGTAATTCATATGGTTTAGTAAAAAAATTAAAAATAAATTGTTAGATTTAGATTTTAGATTTTATTAAATTTATACCCCGCCCTTCTCCCGGAGGACTCAGGGCGGCTTACAGCCAGTTTAAAACAGTGATACAATACAAAATTTAAAAAGATTAAAAATAACTATTTAAATTTGGCCGCTTCTACTAAATAATAAATACATAAATAAATACATAATAAATACATTTATTAAATTAAGATTTAAAATAAAATAAAACCGTTGAGGATGCCTGGAGAGGGGAATAATAGTAATAGTAATAGTAATAGTAATAGTAATAGTAATAGTAATAGTAATAGTAATAGTAATAATAATAATAATAATAATAATAATAATAATAATAATTCAATTGCAAAAGGTGGCCTTACTAGGAACTGCTTCCATCCTGCGACGATATCTGTAATACCATCAAACATCCACATCTGCCTATCCCAGGTCCTTGGTAAGGATTCGATAGACAAAAATGCCAAATCCAGTCTGAACATCTGGCTGACTGTGTGATGAATAGTAGTAGTAGTAGTAGTAGTAGTAGTAGTGATAATAATAATAATAATAATAATAATAATAATAGTAGTAGTAGTAGTAGTAGTAATAATAATAATAATAGTAGTAGTAGTAATAGTAATAGTAATAAAGTTGGAAGGGACCTTGGAGGTCATCTAGTCCAACCCCCTGCTCAGGCAGGAAACCCTATACCATTACCGGGTATGCCTGGTGCACCAGTTGCGGCCTTTTCTGGACCGGGATGCCTTGCGCACAGTCACCCATGCCCTTGTCACCTCCCGCCTGGACTACTGTAATGCTCTCTACATGGGGCTTCCCTTGAGGAGCACTCGGAGGCTCCAGTTAGTCCAGAATGCGGCCGCGCGGGCGGTGATGGGAGCGACTCGTTGCTCCCATGTAACGCCG